>NC_079449.1:35762953-35857953 GCF_903798145.1 Danio aesculapii
GATTTAAAGGTCGCAGGCTCCAGTCCCGGTACCAGCAGGGATTGTTGGTGGGATCCACCTCAATCCCATGGCTGAGCTAATTCTCTTGAGCAAGGCACCGAACCCCAACTGCTCCCTGGGTGTGTGTTCATGGGTGCAAGATGCATAAATGTAAATGTAAATGGTTTGTTCAACCCTTAATAAGGGATATGGTTAGGAGTAAGATTTGGGGGCAAACCTCCCTTTAAAATTTTTAATTTTTACAAATTAGCCACTTTTCTGACAATATGTAAAATAGTTACATTTCCTCGGGAGATTGGGCTGGATGATGGACTCAACTGTAAGGTGCGTGGTCAAGTGACTCTTGTCAATGCTGATAGCTGACATAGCGATATTGTGCTTTGGTGTCCAGATTTCTTTCCAAATCCTGCCCCTCATCTCCTAAAATATTGTCCAATCATAATAAAGACAAAAAAAAAAAACCTGTGAGGTCTGCATTCCCATGGCTGTACTGTGGGAACCGACCAGGAACTGACCAGGAAAAAAATAAAATAAAATTACCCTTTGCATGATGTGATAACACCTCAAAGTGTATCCTTTAGTAGTCAAGGGGGTTGCGCCATGCAGTGCCATCCATTTTAGAATTTTAAACATAGATTTCTATCAGGGTACGCACACCGGTGCTGCAAGTTGGCAACTGTCCGCAGATCCCATCTACGACTCAGGATACTGTTCATATTTCTGCTGTGCCACAGAGCGCCATCTGAATAGTTTCATTTCAAATAACTTGTGAATGTGCACGCCTGGCGAATGTAACTTCCAACTGTAATATGCGGCGCATCCGGTGTGTGAACAGCTTCAGAAGACTGGAACCTCAGGTTTAAGGCAGCACTCATGTCTCATCACAAATAGGCAAACAAAACGGACATTTAGCATAGAATCCTAGCACAACCTACAGTTTTATCTGTTATCTCTATCTTTTGGCAGTATCCAATTTTAACGTGAGATTCTGAAAACCAGATCTAAATTTAGCAGTAACGTTTGGGTCAGGTAGAAATTTATTCTAAGAGGGCAGCGGGTGAACAAAGACTTAATATACAGCGAGAGTGGTCGGGTGCGGAATAAAACCTGGTGGGAGCGGGACTAAAAAAATCAGTCCTGTGCAGACCTCTATTCCAAGGTATTGTTGCCACCTTTTATCCTAAAGAGCCACTCAATCATTTAATCCCTTTTAGACCTGGTTTAAAGATATATTTCTATCAATAAAATCACAAAATTATAGTAATAATTTTATTAAAAGTATTAAGCTTTTCCACTTTCAACTACTTTCAAGGTAGACAAAAAAAAAAGCTTTAGACTGCATTGCTTCCATGTGGTCGAGTGAGTTCAAACAACCACAAATGACCACCACTTCTCTGTCTACTGACCCAATTCATAAATATTACATTAGTACATGCTATTGAAGAATATTATCCAAGCATAATTTAAAACATAAGTTTGTTTTGAAGGTAAAAAAAGCACTATGCTCACCCAGTCATTCAGCATAGTCTTGTGGCTATAAGCAAGCTGCTTCTCTCTGTATTATCGTCTCAAGTCTCTGTTCATATGTGTGCTTATTTCACAATATTTGATTGAAAGGTTTAAGCCCATGCATATACTTAGACACTTCTATCAAGGAAATTAGCAAAGTTGTCAAAAGAGGACAAAGTAGTCATTTTAAAGCATTGGGTCATATCTACATGTGATGGAAACCAATCTCAGTACCAAGTGTTAACATGTGGGGTCTCAAACTGGAAAGTCTGCTTTTAAAGAGTTAGTTCACACACACACACACACATGCACGCACGCACACACACACACACACACACAAAAATCTTTTTTTAAGATTATTAAAATTCAAATTAAGATATTTTAAATGAAATCTGACAGCTCCATCATCCACCATAGACACCAATGAGCCCAATTCTTTCAAAGTCCAGAACAATAGCCCAAAATCTTGCTCAAAACAGACAATTTGTCTTCAGTGGTTCCATTATCAAGCTACGAGAGTATGTGCACGCACATAAATCTAAAATTAAGACTTTCTTCTTCTCAGTGTCAGTATAGAGCTCTCGTTCACAAGAATTATTTATGTTGTGCCTGTGCTTTTTTACAAACAAAGGAAGTGGTGTGCAGGCATCCGGGGGTTTAAGGGCACAGTTCTCATGAATATGCACCCTATACTGACACTGAGGAGAAGAAACTGTTAAATCAAGTTATTTTTGTTCTATGCATGCATAAAAGTATTCTTTTGTCTTCATAATATTTAGGTTGAACCACTAAAGTGGACTGATTTGGACTTTAAATGAGCCAGGATTTGGAAGATGCCAGCAGATCATTTAATCCAAATTATTGTCACTGGGACAGTACCCTTAACATAATACCCTGTCTACACTAAAATATAGATATTAATGTGAACATTTGAAAGATTCTGGCACACTGATAAGTTATTCTAGCCCTAAAAGCTATAGGGTTTGCATGGCTTTGCAAAAATTGGACCTAGGGCCTGGTAGTCGTTTAAATGAAAACCTCGAACGAAACCACATTTAGGCAACAGAACAAAGTGGTTTATTGTTATTTAAGTTAACAAAATGACATAATAAAATAAGCATAATACTAATAAAAAATATGATGTGAAAAACTAAATTACCATTCAGAATTTATGCAAATGTAACAATATTTTTGCAGAATTCTATTAAAATTAGAATCACTAGAATTTTGAGTAAACATAGTATACATTTGATATCACTTCAACCTGCCCATCTGAACCCAGGAGGAAGGATTCAGGCTTGAGAACAGAACTTCATTAATGATTATTACACCGAAATCATCCGAACTGGCTCAGCACAGCCCATGTCTGGGGCTGAGTAAGGATACACTGATGTCAGTGTGTGAGTGGAATCACATGTCAGCGTGATGGATTTCTGTATCGGCTGATTCTCTGACAGGGCTGCACATAGGATATAATCAATAGCAGTACTGCAAGTTACAGTTCAATAATTACCCGAAGAGGATGTGGGATTGTGAAGCCAGAAGCGCTGGAGGAGAACCATCAAGCCATTGTATCCATTGGTAAAAGACTATCACTCTACACATTGTTGTCATTTCTTAAGTTGCCCCGGGGGGTAGTGTGCCATAGTGTAATTTTGCACCCAGACATAGAGCCCACTCTGGCATTGTTACATATCACTGTCAAAACAATCCATAGAAATCCATGACACGGCTTTAATTCTTCTGATTTGAATAACAATTCTTTCATCCATGCCTGCTTAAAATTAACAGATTTAACCAAACACATCATACATGAATTGAATTTTACAGACTTGAATTGTGAAGAAAGCCACTCTAGTCACCAGACAATAAAGCCGCCGGGGTGGTCTGTGAGCATTATCCACCACTCTAGACAATACACGATACGCCCCTCTCATGTCATTCCTCTCATTTTGAGCGCGGAACAATGCCGGCGATTCAGACATTCATAGCTGCGCCTCTGAAGCGCGCGTTCTCGCTCGTTCGCATATTAATGCACAGAGAGCGCGTGACGGGTCTCGTGCGGTGTCTCTAAGGACATACGCGTGTCATTAAACGATCATTGATGAAGAATGCACAACATTTACAAGCACTTTACTTTTAAAATGAAGACGCTCAACAATGGCGAAAAGAAACCGAAAGCTAACTTTAACTGGTTTAAGTTGGCTTCCCAGTCTGGTCAAGCTAATTTCCCGTCCTGGTTTGTTGAAAAGTGCACAAACCCGCAATCAGACTTTGAGAACTGACACGTCGCTTCTTCCTCCTTTTTTCAGCAGCGTCTCATCGATACACAGTTGCTGTTGGTAAAAGGTAAGCCACTGATACCGCGGAAAATACAAATAAAAAATGATCCGTCGTGCGTAAAAAGCAGTCATTTAGTTCCCAGGTGCGCACTGGGTGCCACAGAATGCCCTGGCTGTCTCCAGCCACGTGGACCGCTCACAACAACAACAACAACACATTAAGTCCTGTCCTCTCTGATGCACTCAACCCACCCCCACCAACAAAACTCCGCGCGCCGTCCTCTCCGCGTCTCACTCTGGCCCCGCACCAGCACCTCACCATCCCGCCGTACCATTAGACTACCGAAGGAGGGGCCGGTCGAATGACGGTCCCGCGGATGGGAGGGTACGAGAGGCGGGACCAAAGTCTTCCCTGCATCTCGGTGCTGGCGAGTACGGGACTAGGGCTGGAGAGATCGCCGGGGAGCATCGTCACCACTCCTGCACGGAGCCTAGCCTGGCCAAATACTGCACGGTGCACACGTCGGGATTGCAAAACATTCCTGAGAAATATACCTGCTATTTATGGCATGTGGCTGGTAACTTTACTCCTGCTGTATTCTTTTCAAGAAGGTATGTAGTGAGTTTATTTATTGCGGCTTTTTATTACTTCATAATGTTGATGTGTACCTGTAAAGCTTATTGATTTAAATAAAGTAGAAATATCCATTAGAAATGCACTGCTGCAAGTACAGTGGATGGATATTTAGCGTAAATCCACCGTGCGCTCTCGTTTTCAAGATTTTATGAACTTTCTTTCTCTGCAAAACTAACGCAACTTCGTTGAAAATGTTTTTTTCGGTCGCATAAAATATGTAAAATCGTTTCTGTAGTTGGTGATTAACGAGGAACGGAAGATTAAGAGGCTGTAGGATCTGCATGTTCCCGTGCGCAAAGATGGGGGAGATAGCATGATTTGTATGCAAGATATGAATATGCTGTTGAGTTATGAATATGTAGAACGGGAGCAGATATTTTGCATCGGTCTTGTGCATTTGCCATACTTTTGGCCTTCTGTTTATGTTTCTTAGTAGAAAAGTAGAGTTGCTTGGTGAGATGTAAATTTGTTTTGTCTGGGTATACTTTTTTTTTACTGGGCTAGAATAAGAATGTTATTTTTCTAGGGTTTTAATATGTCTGCTGTTCGTTGTTTATAGTAACCTTCTGCATAATGTTTTTAGAAAAAAATGTTTTGTGCAATAAAAGTGGATGTTTCTGTGGTAGAGGATGAATATATCTGCATAAGATCCTGTGAAAAACAGAATGGCATATGCAGCCTCATTTCCAATTAGCACTGGTGCAATTAGTGGTCCTCCATTTTCTATGCCAACAGATTCCTGGTTTGACTGTGCTGATGGTGGGTTTGATATGGCACATCTGAATTTGTAGAAATGCAAAACGAAGATTTGATTTATTATAACTATAATTAGGGCTGTTTATTTGATAATTCGGTTAGTTTTACGCATCAATTTCTGTCTAGATGTCTCCTCAACAATTTTGTTTTTGACACCTCATAGCATACAAACCCCTCCTTTCCTCACCCTCCAGCCTTGGATATATGCTTTCAGTTTTTCCTCATATTTTTTCTCTCCTGAAATTCAAACAAATATTTTGGAGATAAATCACTTTTCAAAACATGCGCCTGTATTATTACTATTTTTTTCTGATGTGGCGTGTTTTGTCAAGTATGGCTTTTTAATATTTATCCACAAACAATTCAGATGTGAACGCTTTATCTGGTTTTACATCAATTGAGTTTTGATGCTTTAGAATTGAGACTTTTGATTTGTATATATTTTAATTTACAATGTCATTTGCTCGGGGATGTAAGGTCAGAATTATTCTCTCCCCCTTCTCTTCCTCTCTCTCTTCCAGTGTGTATGTTTGTGAAAATGAACGGTGGTGTGTATTAATGGTGTGTTTGTGGATGTTTGTGTGTGTTCTTGTATGGGGGAGGAAGGGTGCAGTAGGGCGTAAAGTGCGTAAAAACGGGATACGGAGGTCGCAAACAAACTTCTTTTTGCCATGTTTTCTTTTTTATTTTCCAGTACTCAATGTTTATAGTGTGTTTTCTGAAATTTGCACAATGTATTTCTTATCATGTATCTCTGATAACACGGACGATAGGAGATGTAAAACGCACATCAATTATCATACATGCATATGCATTAGGACTGCGTATTTTTCCGAGAGGGCCGCGCCTCCATCTTTTTCACTTTCAAGGAATGTAGAAACATTTTCTCAAAAAACCCCAAAAAACATTTTTTTCCTAATTTTATGAAATAATTATATGTCGTCACAGATCACACATTTTAGTCGTTTTTGTTTATAAAATCATTCATTTTAAATGCATTATTATGCATTATTGTGACCCGGTCAAGTTGAAGCATATTACCCTCCTGCTTTCACACCTGAACCCCGGGCTGGGAAACCGGATCGAGGGTAAATTGTCGTCTCGAGGGTCAGCTTGTCTTTTTATGGAAATACAAGCAAATGAAATGAAAAGTCACCGAGGGATGCTGCAGTATTGTATGTGGAAATTTCCACTGTTTTTCGCTTGTGATATAATTTGATTAAAATTATTATTATTATTTTATTAATATTATAAAAACCACGATAGTATAATCATTATTATTCTTCTTAAACCGACATCAGGACATCTCCATTTCACTTCCTCGCAGAAACATGCAATATTTGGCTTCCTTACGGTTTTAATACAGTTTATTGGAGGCTTTATTTTTAAATTGTGTTGGCTTTAGCAGACCTTATGGAATATAAAATATTAGATTATTATCCAGATGTTTTATAGGCTATACACTTAAAACCAATGTTTGTGTAGCTTTAATAATTTTATTTAAGACAAATGTACATAATAAAGGGATGGCAGGCTGTCTCTGTGTGAGAGGGTGTGTGTTCGCGTGCGTGTATCTGTGCCCGTCCAATATTTATTTTAGGGATCAGCAGTCGTCAGGTCGTCAAATTTGTGTGGTGGCTGCGATATTATCCGGTCTGATCCGATTTTCTCAACATTTGGCTAAATTAAAATGTGATTGAAAGGAGCTTGCCACGTCCAGCACATCAGCCTTTTAGAGTGAATTATTTAATAATAATAATAGTAATAATAATAATAATAATAATAATAATAATAATAATAATAATAATAATAATAGTAGTAGTAATAAGTATTCGTATGACCATACCAGAAACATCTGCACGTTTTTTATATTATTATTTTTGCCACCGTTCATGAGATTTCACCTCCATTTGCTCGCAATGTCAAACCTGCTCCTCACATCAGGACACTTCCATCCCAACCCGGTCTCCCCCTCATAGAAATATGCAAAATTGGTCTCCTTTCTCCCCCCCCGTCCCATCAAATCCCCTGTTCTTCCCAGCTGCGCAATTAGTAGGAGATCTGCCGCATCCCCCACTCCAAAAGTAAATCAGGTCATTGGCCATAAGGACTCCATTTATTTCTCTCTCTCTCTCTCTCTCTCTCTCTCTCTCTCTCTCTCTCTCTCTCTCTCTCTCTCTCTCTCTCTCTCTCTCTCTCTCTCTCTCTCTCTCTCTCTCACTTCGTTATACTCGTCACATACACCTGTTTCTCTTTTCGTTCCATGTAATTTGTCGGTAGACACACTGTGTTCATTATAATACGTTCTTCCTCTATGAAAATAAAGAGCAAAGCCTTGTGTGATCGCAGCATGAGTCACCGTTATAAACACGTTACTCTCACAAACTGTGTGGCAATCTGAACTTGAACTTTTCTACTTGAGAATGAGATAATTCAACTGGTTTGTCGCTTCATGGGTATTTTTTTAACCATCATGATTTATCCTCTCTTTTTGATAGTCCAGCGAAGCAGATTATTTTTTTTACTTGTCATGTGCGGAGAAAAAAAATACTAAATAGACTACTTAGTCAAATTACTACTAGCCTATATTATTATAATTTCCCATTGAAACCGATGAGATGCTGAGCTGATTAAAAAGTTGCAAACAATAAAGTTACAGTTTATGCAACGTTGACAAAAATAAATAAAAAACGATTTACATGTATAAATTTACAGTCTGTAGACTTATACGTGTTTTCATTAATGCATTAGGCTATTTTATTGTGATAAATGTATTTGCTTACTGTTCATTAACCTATATAATTAAACACCTTTAGTCTGTTTACACCAGGCATGCGGAATATCCACAGCCTATACTCTGAACTCTCTGTCACATTCATCAAAAACTCTTTTAGACCCTTCAGACTCAAAAGAAAATAGGAGTCACGAATGTAACCGGCGAGATTTACCGGGTTAAGAGCCGTGCTATTTTTTTTCCCCTCCCTGCACCTAAAAATCACACCCCGCTGCTCCACCTGCCATTTAAGCTGAAGTGCGGTCAAAATAAAAATCTGCGTGTCACTCCGGCGTTCCGCTTCGACAGGTGACCGCTGTTCTCTTCTCAGAGCTCGTGTGCCGGTGAGTTAAGCGCGTGAACAAACACTCTGCGACTCCGGAGCACCTGCTGCACCCGGCGGTCCCGACCGGCCACTGCTACATCCGATCGGACACCGCGTGCGCAGGGCATCACTTCCAGCAGGAGACATCATAATGTAGAATCTGGGGTCAATGCGTGAATTATGAGTGTTTGACTCCACTTTTTGGGTTTAAATCCTTCCAAAAGTATCCAGTCCAAAGGTTGGGGTCTTTGTTTCTTGAATACAGTCTAAACGTATACTTTGGGTTATGTTTCAACATCTTTAACCAACTTTGGTAAGGATTAGATTTAGTCACAAAATAATCTAGTCATGAACAGTGGTAACCATAGCAACAGTACACTGCTCGAGTTTTCTTTTACGATTATCGTCAAGGAGAAAACACACCTGGAAACTGAATTTGATTTGTGATCTAAACATCACAAATATAATTAATCACATAATTTGTCTCTAATATAAAAACTAGTTTGTTGGATTTATTAGCATTCAATTTAGCATTATGTCAATTAATATTAATTATAATGTTAATTAAGAATACTTTTAGTTATTATGTGTCAGATAACCTTCGGTGGAGCAAATACAGTCATTTAGGGTTGTAAGACATGAGGTTGAAAAAAACAATTAAACAAAAGGTTAACTTTTATTTATCTGCAAAGAATTTTGTAAAACTGGATTTATGCAGAATGATTTTGGAGTATAACTAAAATCTTAATATATGAAATAAAAAAATTATACATTTTTTAAAAACTTTTATTTATTGTTTACAATGCAAATCCAATTCGATCCACTTATTTAGTAAACAAAGCAAGTCTCCTATATAATAGAACTACTAAAAGACAGAAAATATTACTTTACAAACTGTATTGTTAAATAAATCATATGAACATTTACTGTTATTATAATCACAATAACATTGGTGAAATTAATTTAACAACTGAATAAATATACATTTACACACATATATACAAGTAAATAGACTAAAAGATGGGAGAACAGACTAAAAATCTGCAGATTTCTGCACCTGCAGATTCCATGTGGGCCTAGTTATTTAGCTAATGGTAACAGTGAAAATATGTCCTTAACATATTTGAGTCCAAAATTTACAAAATGACTTGAACACTTTGGTAAGTCCTCAGCTAAAAAAAATGGTTGCCAGAACATTGTGGAAACATTATGTCAGCAAATACAGTCATATAAGGTTGGAAGACATGAGGGTGAAAAAAATAATTAAACAAAAGTCTAACTTTTATTTTCTGGTCAGCATAGTTAGGGCCAGACAGAATCTGCAGACGTTTTTTGCTATTTCTGCATAGAATTTTGTAAAAAAAAATGTTTTAAAAAAAATCAGCGACTTTATGCAGAATGATTTTGGGAGTATCATAACTAATAACTTAATGTATGAAAAAAAAAAAAAAAAAATTTTTTTAACTTTAATGTTTACGATGCAAATCCAATTAGATCCACTTATTCGGTGAAAAAAAAAGCAAAATATAATATATCTATTAAAAGACAGAATGTATTACTTTAAAAACTGTATTGTAAAAAAAATATGAACATTTTAATATCACAATGTTATTAGTGAAATTCATTTAAAAACTGAATAAATATAAATTTACACACATATACAAGTAAATACATAGACTACAGGATAGGCTAAAAATCTGTAGAAATCTGCGGATTTCTGCGCGCACAGATTCCATGTATCCTGGTTATAGCTAATGGTAGCAGTGAAAACATATAAGAGCCAAAATTGACAAAATGACTAAGAACACTTCGAAAAATCCTCGGGTAAAAAAAAAAAAAAAAAAAGTAAAAAATGGTTTCCAGAACATTGTGGAAACATTATGGATCCCAGAACCTTTCTGCTGGTTAAAAACAGAAGATTTCTGGAACATTGACTTTAGGTTCTAACTGTAACAAAACTGCAACATATTGAGAAAAAAAAATCTATTTTGATTACTAAAAAGAAATCTATGTTTTTATTTGAATTGCAAAAAAATGCAAACTACATGAAAAAACATTACCAGGAGTTTCTTTGTTTGCTCCATTTTGACTGAATTCACAATTTGTCCAATACACCACTATAAACACCACTATTAGTGTATTCATTGTAAAACCTGCTACTCAACTCTGAAAACATCCATTTCAGTCACATCCAATAAGGACAAAGCTCATGCTTTAAAAAAAAATGCTTTACAATATGTTTTCAAATTCTAGATTCTGTGCATGCAGTCAAAATGTTGTTCTGCAAAACTTTTTTGCCTCAGACTTTGATAAGACTTAAAGATTAAAGTAGTTTAGAAGTATATATATACAATTTTAATAAATAAATAACACACAGTATGATAAATAAAATTAAATAGGACACATTATGGACAATAGGATTCATTATGTTTGCAAAATCCATTAATATGTCAACAAATCAAATTTAAAATAGACTTGACATTTTTATTATATTTTTTTTTATTTCGTCCGGCAAATGTATTATATAGGTGTATGATCTTTATCAGTCTAGTAGGGTATAGTGAGTATTATAGTTATTTAATCTCCAATTGATTCAAATTTTGTTGATGCCTCATGTTACAACAGTTCTCATATGTCTCTCTGATATGCTTCTGATATGCCAGAGAGTGTATTAAATCTAATTGTGGTTTCATATAAATAATTGTTATTGGCGTAATTTATTTGATAATAATAATCACAAAACTGCATGTTCCAGTAGCAGTTGATGATATACCTGTATTTCACTTTGAGTTGCCAAAACAGGTATTTTATAAACTACAGTTTACAAACTAGCCGCCACACAGGAGATTGTCAAATTCACATTTTATTGACTCTTTTAAAAATGCATTGAAAAGGACTCGCACTCTCAACCTCCCAAATCATCCCTTTGAAGTCTGAGCTACTTCTGCAAATGCGGGAAATGTTTTATTTTTTTCCTGACGCTGCAGGATGGAGAAACTAAGGGGGTGGGGGAAAAGAACCCTAGTGCACCTCAAACTTGGATAAGAAAGAACCCCACATTACATATCTCATTCATTATTCAATCTGAACAAGATAGATGCCAAAATGCTAATAACTTAACCAAACATATATACCACTTCGACTCTTGTGCTTTTCTGTCACTGTCTTCTCAAAGAGATTGCCATACCAATGTGGGAGGTTACATGTGACTGCTTTCCAATCCACTCAAGCTCACTCAGGCAAAGCACTGAACAATCACAGGGACAACAGTGGCAGGCAAGATTTACTCTAATAAACCAGAACAAATGTAATCTAAACACAAGTGTACATGTGTCCTCCTCAGCCTAGCTATAAAGAAATGCCTGACACACACACATACACATCATCGTAAACCCATTTATAGCTGGATGCAGTGTGGGTCTGACTTCAGATTCAGGTGGAAGTTACACAGCACCTATATTGATTTTTCCTTGACTGTGCCATGCATAAATGATTATTGTTTTGATAAGTGGCTTGTCTGGGGAAGAGAATAAGAAAACAAAAACAAAGGAGGAATAAAATCTCTCTCTTACTTAATCTCGTGGGTCATTTTAAAGGAATGGTTCAGCCAAAAATGAAAATTCTGTCATCGTTTCCTTACACATTACAATGAATTAATTGGATTTACTAAGATTTTTAAAGTAAGTAGTTGCAAACAATTTATATGGCCTGAATTTAAACAAACTAATTAAATTTAATAATGTTTAAATCTATCTATTTGTTTAAATTCAGCCCATATACACTTACCAGCCACGTTATAAGGTACACCTGTCTAATTGCTTGTTAACGCATCATTTCTAATCAGCCAATCACATGGCAGCAACTTAGTTCATTTAGGAATGTAGACATGATCAAGACGATCTGCTGCAGTTCAAAAGGAGCATCAGAATGTGGAAGAGAGGGGATTTAAGTGACTTTGAACGTGCCATGGTCATTGGTGCCAGACAGGCTGGTCTAAGGATTTCAGAAACTGCTGATCTACTGGGATTTTCATGCACAACAATCTCTAGGGTTTACAGAGAATAATCTGAAAAAGAGAAAATATCCAGTGAGCGGCAGTTCTGTGGGTGCAAAAGCCTTGTTGATGCCAGAGGAGAATGGCCAGACTGGTTCGAGCTGATAAAAAGGTAACAGTAACTCAAATAACCACTTGTTACAAATGAGGTATGCAGAAGAGCATCTCTGATTGCACAACACATCAAACCTTGAAGCAGATGGGCTACAGCAGCAGAAGACCACACTTAATGCCACTCCTGTCAGCTAAGAACCAGAAACTGAGGCTACAATTCACACAGGCTCACCAGAACTGTACAATAGAAGAGAGAAAAAACATTCCTTGGTCTGATGATTCTCGATTTCTGGAGTGACATTCTGGTGGTAGGGTCAGAATTTGGCATCAAAAACATGAAAGCATGGATCCATACTGCCTTTTATCAATGGATCAGGCTGGTGGTGGTGGTGTAATGGTTTGGAGGATATTTCCTTGGCACACTGTGGGCCCATTAGTACCAAATGGGCATCATATCAACACCACAGCCTACCTGAGTATTGTTGTTTACCATGTCCATGACTTTATGATCACAGTGTATCCTCCTATTGGCTACTTCCCGAAGGATATCACGTCATGTCAAAGTGTGAATCATTTCAGACTGGTTTCTTGAACATGACAATGAGTTCACTGTACTCAAATAGCCTCCACAGTCACCAGATCTAAATTCAAAAGAGCATCTTTGGGATGTGGTGAGGGGGAGATTCACATCATGGAATAATTCCAGTACCTTGTTGAATCTATGCCACGTAGGATTAAGACAGTTTTGAAGGCAAAAGAGGGTCCAACCCGGTACTAGTAAGGTGTACCTAATAAAGTGGCCAGTAAGTGTAAATTGTTTGCAACCACTTACCCCAAATAAATGAGTAAATTTAATTAATCATTTCTTTAAGTGTACTTGTTCAAAACCTAATTTGAAACATACATTTTTTCCAACCTATTTTGTAAAATATATATATTTTTTAAAATATGCTAAAATGTGCTACAAAATGCTAGTAGGTGGCATCCATTGACTTCCATAGTATTTTTCTTTCTACTATGGAAGGCAATGGGTCCCAGCAACCAGCATTCTTCAAAATATCTTGATATGTGTTTATCAGAAGAATGAAACTCAAAAGGTTTAAAACCAGACGAGGGAGAGGAAACGATGTGGTAATTTAGATTTTTGGGTGCGCTATCTCTTTAAAAGGTTAAAGAAAACATTATGACACTGGAAGCTGTAAAAAAAAAAAAAAAAAAAAAAAAAAAATATATATATATATATATATATATATATATATATATATATATATATATATATATATATATATATATATATATATGCAGCACTGTGGTGCAATACAGACAGGTTTGACAGCGGAAATGGCCCTTGAACAATCTGCGAATAAATTAATTGGGAGGCTGGCAGGCAAATGGATGGTTGAATGGCGTTGTTGTCGAACAGTTGTGTGCCCCAAAAATATGCACAAAGTCTGCTTTTAGACATGTTTATGTAGGTGAGACGGCAGAGTGATCGAAAGAAAGATTGCGTGGTGTAGATTTCTTTGGGGACAGGGTGTGAAGATCTACATGTGTGCCTGTGTGAAAGAGAGTGTGTGTCTAAGCAAATGCAGATGAGCGACTGAGAGAGCTGCATTATGCATAGCTGCTTACCATTGGCAATAGCTTAGCCTATCCGCAATACATATTCAAATGCCATTTTCAGAGCCACAAAAATATATATGTATGCATGTGTTGTCCAAATGTGAAGGACCACATGAAGAGGAAACCGTAAAATGGAAAATGGAAGGCGATTAACAGGGAGAGATGGCGAGGAAGAAGGAAAAACAACAAGAAATCATGAGCAAAGACATTTTTTTTGAGCAGGATTTTTTTTTTCAGTTCGAGGAAGTGGGTGGAGAATATCGCGTCCATCTTGAGAGTTAGACAGATAGATAGGGAAAACGGGCATCATTAATGGAGCGTTTCAGCATTCCCAGCCCTTTCCCTCGTTTGGCATATGGCAACGAGAATGGCAAGGAGCTGCAGGGCTTCGTTAGCCCTCACACGGTCAACTCAGAACAAAGAAGGAATTGGGTTATCCCATTGCCTTTTATCATTTCTCTTTAAGGCTCCCTTAAATTATCGATTATCTATCCTTAAACATCTTAACAATTGCCCAAGGACATGGACAGTGATTAATTTTGGATTTTTTGTCAGTTACGGTTGTTTGTGTGTTTTCATATTTATTTGCTGAAGTTTAATTCATAGCGTGTATCTTTGCGCTAAATTTGTTATTAAATATGTCTGAAACTTTACCATCTGGATGAAATAAAGAGTCTCAATTGATGGGTATTAAAGGGATAGTTCACCCAAAAAAATTTATTCACTCACTGTTTATTCACTCTCAGGTGGTTCCAGTTCGACTTCTTTCTTCTGTTGAAAACTAAATAATATATTTTGAAGAAAGCTGAAAACCTGCAACCACTGATTTAAATATTATGGATGTCAATGATTACAGGTTTACAGTTGTCTTTAACATATCTTTTGAGTGTAACAGAAGAAAGAAACTGTCTAGTAAAGGGTGAGTAAATTAAGACAGAGCTTTCAGTTTTTGGTGAACAATCCCCCCTTTAACGGTTGGTGTGTTTGACTAATAATTTGGTATAGAAGATTTTACCTATAGACCTTAAAAAAGACATATTTCCATTGCCAAGTATATAATTTTGAGCCAAAATCTGCACAATAGTAGTAATCTTGACCAGAGAGTGTTTATCAAAATCCCACCCAAACTGGTTAGTAATCCAAAAGCGCTGGTTTTCACTGATTTAAGTCCAGGCTGGGCCAGTTGACATTTCTGTGTGGAGTTTGCATGTTCTCCCTGTGCTGGCGTGGGTATCCTATGGGTGCTCCGGTTTCCCCCACAGCCCAAAGACATGCAGTATAAGTAAATTGGGTAAGCCTATGAGTGTGTGTGAATGTGAGAGTAGGGGGTGTTGAGTGTGGGGGTTTTCCCTGTACTGGGTTGTGGCAGGAAGGGTATCCGCTGTGTAAAACAAATGCAGAAATAGTTGGAGGATCATTCCGCTGTGGTGACTCCTGATTATCAAGGGACTAAGCTGACGGAAAATGATTAAACTCAAGTTAGTTGACATGAAGAGGGCCGGAATTATGACCTATACTACCACCTGGCACTGGGGGTGCTCAAAATGTATTGATTCATTTTTCCAGGATGTATGAGGCAAGCTTAGTTTAACCAAAAACTTAATTCATTTATTGGCTCTTAAAAGTGGTAAATTGTCAGTTTGGATAGAAGAACTGCGCACGTTTCTGTTGCAGCCTGCCAGTTATGACGTTATTTTACATTATCAAAAATGTAGCTAGATTAAAAAGGGACCAGCTTTGAATTACATATGTATCACTGGTGACTCAGAGGTCATTCTAAATCTAAAGCCACCTTTGCACTGCACACGACATTCAGATACGACTGTCTTGGCAGTCGCACAGAATTTTCAATTTTGTCATGCACCATTAGTGAAAAGCTGATTCTTGTGGTGCCCGAAATAAAGGAGTGCAAAAGCAAGAGCCTTTATTCTCCATGTGTTCACCAAGGTTGAATGAATGAATGAATACTAGAAACTCATAGACCACTAAAATTTTTGGAGGGAATGTGGAGACAATATTAAAAATATATTTTTCATTACTCCTTATGAATGGATTTTTTTTTTTTAATTTAGATAACAAATAACAAAAAAAAAACTACTGCTTCTCATCTTGCGTGCACAGACCTACACAGACAACACTGAAATACATGACATACTTTTGGCCAGTTGCATACAGTCTAGTCACAGGAGTTCAAATAACTTTAACGAATCTGCAGCTCAAATTGGATCCGAATTTTCCACATACGAACATGATGGGAACTCCATGCAGCTCCCTGACTACTCTCCATTGGAAACGAATGACTTCAGTCTATCGCTTGTCATTTGTCGTGTGCAGTGGAAACGCATCTTAAGCGACTTTCTGTTGCTCAGTGGGACAAATTTCATGACCCATAGTCATGACTGCATGAAGATGCTAGGCACACTCAAATGAACGCAAGAGTGGTAACAGTTGAAACTTTAACAATAGCATCCTAGCAAAAATCGGACAACCACACAATTGCGTAACTGTTTTTCTGTTAGCGTTGAGCTGTGCAGCCATATTAGTTGACCAATTAGGCTTTTTTAAAGTTAGAATCCACCAACAAGTTAGTGACCAACTTGAGCTTTAGCAAAATCAGTATGAGACACTAATTCCTATTAAAATTTATTTTGTTGTGCAACTGCCAATGACAAATCAATCAAACGCTTCACAGCTCTGGGTATTGGCTCAAAAAGTTCTGTGGTCCCATGAGTAAAGTCCTGCATGGGCCCATAACAGATAATGCAGATGTTTTATTGCGGTAGACTTTTTTGATACTGAAAGTCAATAGTGCCACCTGTTTGTGCGGATGACAAATCACAACTCATCCTGCTTTTAAGCTTGTCTCCTTTCCCCCTCCATTACCTCAGATTCCCCCAACAATCATCACCCAGACAGTGGGGGGGGGGGGGGGGGGATATCCCCAGGCCGTCCCTTTTGGATCCAATACCCCTTACCCAGAACCCTACTGTGAGATTATAGATATTGCAATCTTTATTATGGGGGTTTATGCTTTAGGCTATAATCTGCAAAAGCAAAAGGGGTGGGGGGGCAGGGGGAATAACCAGTTGACCTGTTTTTCATCCCATTTCAATGCGACCATGACCATATTTTCCAGAATTGTGGTGTTTTGTTCAGAGCTGCTGTGAACTGATGTGTTGTCATGCAGGCTTTCGGCTATTGTCTGTATTTTCTGGCGTCACGCACAGCACAGGACGACGTGTGTTGTTTATCCAATAACAAGAGAGAAAGAGAGATGTTGTTTATATCTTTGAAAGAACTATTACAGATTAACGGTTTATGCTTAGTTCTGAGTTACATTTTCTGTCGAGAGGAGATTGGCACTGTCTATAGTGCTGAAATGTGTTTAGGGACCGCTCAGTCACTGTCCGTGGTCCTGAAAAGGGCTCTCGGAATTATATTTGACACAGCTCAGAAACCAGGATAGAGTGCACTCTGCTCTTGTCCCAAATAGCACTTAAGGCTGACGGCAGCCAGGGACTGCTCCATTTTGAGCATGTCAGGGATCTTTGCTGTTTAACTCTAATGCTGGATCCCAGAGGTTCTTTACACAAAAGCACAGGTCAAAACATTTGCTTCAAACCCTAGATTTGTCAGTGCAGCTGTGGCACAGCATTAAAAGTCAATCCTGCATACACTGCAGAGCTCAGTCTAGACCAGTAGGTCTCAACCGGGGGGTCGTAGGCTTCACGAAACGTCCAAGGGATTTAAGCACTCTCAAATGATTAAAAAATAAACAGTAAGTGTGTAAAGGTAAACTGCACATATATAGTGCTAAATAAAAAAAGGTTTTAGGATAAAAATGCTTCTGTGCAAATGCATGCACCACTGAATTCATACTTATGTGCAGAACATAAGCTTTGCATACAAAACATGCACATAATTTTTAACAATCAATCAATCAATCAATCAATCAATCAATCAACAACTTTTTAAAATTAAAATTATAGTTTTATTATTATTTTTTTTAATTAATCCAAATGAAACAGTGAAGCAGAACCACTGAGCTCCACCACTTTTGCCTCTTTGATAGCACACAACCAAAATTGGCAATATATATTTTTACCTCAAACAAATGGATTACAATTGAACTATAACACAATTGCATTACTACTTGTAACTGATATGTTCTTATTCTATCTATCGATCTAAATAGTGCTATAAGCAGAGAAGAAACACATTGCATTAAAATGCATTAGCATGTTAACTACAAAAGAAATCCCATTATTAATGATATTATATAAAACATAAAAACTGTTCTACTTCAGTTAATAAAAGAGTTGGAGAATAAAACACTTCCGTCATGCTTTCAGCACAAATGGATACACCATAGTGGTGTAGGCAGTCCTTGAATAATAACCTTCTCTGTAGGACACTTTACAGTAACAAAGGTTGAGAACTGCCAGTCTAGACTTTTGTGCTAACGTAATGCAGCACATTTTTATTTCATGCAAGCCGTGAACAATGAAATGCATTTTATTTCATTCTCCAGCAACCTGTGACTCCTGATGTCACATAACCATTCACTTAAACCACCCCCTATCTAACCTAGCCCTCCACTCACTGTGCTGTAGACCTGGACCCTGTCTGGACTCGTGCCCCCTGGATCGCACCCACCTCCATAATCTGCCCTCCCCAAGGGGCAGAGAATGAGGGGAAGCGATAGAGGCCCTCCACCGTGCTGCGATTATCAGGCCAGGAAGGCTCTGTGTGTGTTAAATGTGAAAGGAGATTATATGGATTTAACTCTCTGCGTCTGGCGTACAAATTCCAATCACATAACATATCCCTTCATGTTCTATGGGAATATAAAAAAAAAAAAAGAGAGAGAGAGAGAGAGAGAGAGAGAGAGAGAGAGAGAGAGAGAGAGAGAGAGAGAGAGAGAGAGAGAGAGAGAGAGAGAGAGAGAGAGAGAGAGAAAGAATCCAAACCCCCACCTAGCCAGTAAAAGCTTTAGCTCTAATCTCAGCCTTTCAATTCTCTTGCATTCTTTTTTCTCCATGTTTTTCATTCTATTTATGCTTTGCATGTTGTTTCTTTTTTTATTATTCCCGATGAATATTATCATCGGCCTTTGTTTAGTAAAATGAGTAGCCTATAAATGTCAGAAGTATGAATAACATTGTTTGAATCATCAAGAGACTGGGGTGCCATCGTTTAAGGTCTGCTTACAAGAGAGATGAGAAGTTCAATGTAAATAATATACTCAAAAACAATTGCTGTGTCCACACCATACATATAAAAAAATAACAGAAAAGAGGAACAATCATGTTATAATAATAATAATAATAAGAACAATAACAACTACGAAATTAATTATTAATATGAATAAAAAACAACAATAATAACAATGATTAAAATATTATTCATATAATAATAATAATAATAATACTAATAATAATAACAATTATTAACAATTATTATTATTATTATTATTAACAATAACCACAAAATTAATTATTAATAGTATTGATATTGACAACAACAACAACAACAACAATAATAATAATAATAAAATTAATAATAACAAAAACAGCAACAACAACAATAATAATTACTAATATTAATAATAAAAATAACAACAAGAATAATAATAACAACAATAATAAAATATATTATTAATATAATATTAATAATAATTATAATAATAGTTATGATTATATTAATAATATTTTAATCATTATTGTTATTATTATTGTTTTGATTATTACTTAATTGTTATTATTAACTTATTAATATCAATAATAAAATTAATTATTAATAATATTGATATTACAATAATAATAAAATAATAGAAATAATTATAACAACAACAATTATTATTATAATTATTATATATATATATATATTTTTTCTCATTCCAGGAACATAAAAACAACAACAATTAAAAAAAAAACATTTCCAACCAATAAAAATCCATTCTTCTTTAAAGAGCTCAAATGTTAATATTTAGAAACATGAAAACTGACGATTGTACTAATAATAAACAACATTACGGTTATTTAGACATTCATATAGTTATTGTTATGGATGTGAAAGGGTTTTTACATATCTCTTGTGTCTTTCACACTCTTTGTTTATTTTTTTATAAAGAGTATTAATTGTGACTTTTTAAAAAAATTTAAACCTGCTTGTTTCCATGTAATGAAGAGAAATCTGCACTTGAGACACTAGAATATTTTTTTTTAATTTTTATGCATATTTTTCTTTTAATATTTAATGTGAATGTGTCCAAATTCTAATATCTATTTACTTTTATACATTGTCGTGGTCTCTTTATTGCAAGGAATCTTATAGTTCATCTACAATTCCAATTTCTTTTTAAATTTTATATATTGCAAGGGCATGCACGCTTTTAGTTCACCTATCTATGGCACCCCGTTGACTTTAATGCCATGGTATCATGTCTTCATTATTCTTTGGAACACAATGGGAATCACAAGAATGGGGGTTAATCCAGGCATTGTTGATATAAACCTGGTGGGGGGCATTAATTAAATGTAATTGCCTTAGAAGAAAATTCTCTTGCTTTGGGCTTGTGTCTCCCTTGGCTTGGAGCCAGAACTGAGCTAAGCAATTCTCACCATACAAAAAGATATAGAGCCATCCCACCAGAACCATGTAATCCGTAATACAGCCTGCAGATAATAGAGACGCCAGAATGGTAAATCGCTAAAATTCCGCCTTTGAAGGACATCATTAGCTACGCTGCTAAATTAGCACGCGTGTTAATTTACGCAACCGCTGTTTTTTCCCTCTTTTCTCGCAGTAAGCCTGAGTTTGGTAATACAACAAGAGGGAATGATTGTCTGCTCCACATTAGCTGTCAGAGAGGTTTGTAGATACATAGCGGGGGTTCTATGACCTATTTATTCTCCTATCAGATGGCAGCATTCAGCGCAGCTCACACCGCACACATATTAGATTAGTGATATTCTTTAATGCCTGGCCTACAACTGACTGTTATCACTGTCATTTGGGTTAAGGTTGGATAAGTCGCTTTGGTAAGAAAGCATCTGCCAAGAACATATAAATAAAAAAAGATGTGAGTGGAGAGTAAAAGACATAGTCGGACAAAGTCAGCTTTTGTTCAGAAGCCTTGCTTATGTCTGTACTGTGCTGTGTTTGTTTACTTTAGTGTTTTTTAATGACTGAACACTTTCTGTTGATGCTTAGGTAGCCAACTATGGCCACAAGTTTTGACGTCAGCAAATTGATGTTTCCGAAAATTTACAGGTTGTGTAACTACAACTAGCATCAAGAGGCACACCATTGATTGACCCTAGAGCATGGGTATACAATCCTGCTCCTGGATGGCCACTGTCCTGTCTGTTTTCGGCCAAATCCCAATTTTATTTTATAGCCTTATGCCTAGCCCCATGCCTTCCCCTTGAAACAGAGTGTGAATGTGTAGGGATGAAAATATTCCCCTACAAAACGGGACACCACTACTACAGTAAACATGCACACATCATCATATGTAGTCACTTGCTCATACATCACACAATATCTGCAGTAATCATTCCAGAAGGCGCAAGCATGTTTAACAGATTATTTGGACTTTAGAAAATGTATTTTGTTCGTTTTCAGCTAGAAAGTGTATGAGCCTCCAGGTTACCTCAAATGTCCCTGTTACAACTAGTGGATCATGTTACACACGGAATTGTACTGTGTATTTACACAGTGCTTGTATTCATGGATGTGACCACTAGAAATCAAAATTAGCATTATACCAGACATTAATGTGCTGTTAAAAGCTAGTTCCCTGCCACCAGACTTTTCTGACAGACTGGCCTATTCTGTCAAGTCATTGGATAATGATAGCATAATTTTAAAGAAGTTGTGGAATAATTTACAGCAGTCATTTCATTAACGAAATTTGGTTCTTTTTTATTAATGTTTATTTGAAGATCATGATCGTGACAAATTCACATCATTATAAATGTAAAAAAGCAGCCTTGCTCACTTTTGCAGCCATGTTTCTGTTGTATTAAAGAAAATTTACTACACCCTTTCGTTTGTAATATGGTCCAGAAAAATCTTCATTTAAAAGGCTATATAACACTTCCACTTAAAGAGACCTTACCCCTACACCTGCGAGTTAAAGAGAATAGGGATACCCATGCCCCTTCAGGTGAAAACATAAAAAGCAAAGAGTAGGGGGAAGTGGAAGGGGTAAAAGGTAGAACTGGGATTGGGCCTTACCTTTGACCATAATTAAATATGCCTGAACCAGCTAATCAAGCTCTTACTAGGCTTATTGGAACTTTCAGACAGGTGCATTGAGGCAAGTCAGGGATAACTCTGCCGGACAGAGGCCCTCCAGGACTGAGTTTGGACATACCTGTTATTCAGGCTATGTCCTTTAGAAACTTTATTTGCAAGCCTGCTTAATATGTTGAAAACTCCAGTTAGAATCCCACTTGGTGTGATGTGAACAGAACCAGAGAGGTAAAGTTGGTGCCACAAACAGGATGGAAGTGAAGTTTAAGGGGATGAGGTTAACGAAGGCCAGCTAATAAGAATTGCCCCATTTCGCTACCTAATGTTAGGTTGGCTTTAATTCCCCCAACAACCCAACTTACAATTAAAGTAAAGCAGCTACAAGTAACATTGTTGTCTAGGCAACATAACAGTTTAGCATTGGGCTAACTTTCCTTAGCTCCCCCATGCTGCCTGTGTACATTGAAAATGACTCCCAGGGCATTACACAAGCAAGATTAAATCAAACATTTGTAAACAAATCAATAAAAATATATTTATTATAATTTGCAGGTGCCATGTTTATTATTAACAGCAAAACTCTGATCTTCGACAAATCAATGTGATTATTCCACTATCTGTGTGATATAATGTGTCTTTTTTGGGACTAACTACAATAGTTAATTTCTTACAACCCGTCATAACATTGTAGTTCAGTTTAGATTATAATAGTTACCTTCACATCCCATCTCACCCATACAGACAGCACTCTTGCAAAAATGACAGACAATAATGAGATGAAGGACAATTTTGGTTGCATCATCTTCCCAATCTAGTGATTGATTTTCTAATTCTGAATTGAGTTGTGCTGACCCAATAGGAACATCTCTGGCCTTATCCAATCAGATGATGGTAAGGCATGCAGTTTAACAGACCTGAATGGCAGGTGGATGTTTGCCAGAATGACACATAGTGCTTCCATTATGATGGTCTTCTCATTTTAAAGTACTAGAACCCAAATGGACAAGTATGCATTGGCCCCTTTAAAAGTCCAGGTGTTGATATAAAACCTAAACTCTTTGGTCACTTTTCAACTTACCATGTTGTCTCTCTTCCAGTGCACAGCGAGGATGTGGTCTCGACGCGGCTGTACTTTGTGAATGCTTCCCTGCAGAGAGTGACCTTCTCCAGCTCAGTGGGGGTGTCCCTGCCCTGTCCTGCGGGTGGCGCCCCCCATGCCGTCCTCCGCTGGTACCTGGCCACTGGCGACGACATCTACGACGTGCCACACATCCGCCACGTTCACGCCAACGGCACGCTGCAGCTCTACCCCTTCTCCCCGTCTGCCTTCAACAGCTTCATTCATGATAATGACTACTTCTGCACTGCCGAGAACCAGGCCGGCAAGATCCGCAGCCCTAGCATCCGTGTCAAAGCAGGTAAGATCTGATTTAACCCATCAGTCTGTCTATACATACTGTATTTATATGGTGATGTATTGATACTGTGTAAAGGTCAGGGATGGCAACAGAAAGGTGGTTGTTGATTCCATGGATCATATCTTTAGTCCATTTGTATATAAAGTGTTTACCAAATGACAACTTGATATACATATGATAACAGTGTGCCATCAATTAGGGAACCTATAGCATTTACCCATAATCTGGACACTTGCAGGGATTTCTCAGACCATATTGCTTGCAGAAAAGAGCATAGTTAATGTTGGTGCAGTGACAGAGGGGGGCATGTGACGTTACAGGTGGAACATTAGTTCTTAGCTTAACATCTGCAGTAACAGCAGAAGTATCGCCCGCCATATTGCTAACCTAAATAAGAATGTAAGTGCCAAATGGATGTCCCAGTGGCCGGCCTGTTGACCTGGCTGCTTTAAAAAGCAGTGCACAGACGGGCGCAAACGCTACAGACAGTTGGCTGACTGACCCTCCCACTCGGTGCCAAGGTCACTGCTCGTGAGTGGGGCTGGACGCCCAGCAACAGCGAGGGATATCCATACACCTCCCTACATACAGACACACACACACACTTTTATGCCAGCCTGCGCAGTGCCAGTGTCCCTCCTGTCTCCCAGTCTCCATCTGTCCTCTAAGCTAGAGTTCCCATCTCACACACATACACACTCACCTACTCTGAATTTCCCAGAAATAACCCCAGTTAGGGTGATCTCACACATTTATATGTAATGTAACTTAAAATTTCTTAATTATAGCCACATATTCTTAAATATTACATAGTACACAATAATGGGTTCCCCAAAGAACCTTTCAGTGAACATTCTTAAAAGACACACACTTTAATATGGGTGGATTTCAATGAAAAACATTTATTCCAAAAACACAAAAAATTATGAAAACTTAAATGCAAATTAAGAACCTTTTTGATAAGAATGCAGGCGAATTTAGTCCACACAATTTTTCCACCTTAGCCGCATTAACATTAAAGTCTCAGAGGATGGAATGAAATTACCCTCCAACCGGCGACAAGACGGGGGTGACTTTCGCCTCAAATAATTACACTAATTAATCAATTAAGTGCTGAGATGCAGCAAAACTGCTAGTGGACCTAGCAACCCACACAGAGCCCTGAGGAACCCAACACTGGGGCTCCCTCACCAGCCAATCAGATGCTGGCACTGAAAGGTTACCATGGGTACGGTGAGGGGAGGGGCAGGGTGTGGCGCTGAATGTCTCAGGTGGCACTGGAGAATGATGACAGCTGACAGCTCACTGTATGACACCATCCCCCCCATGCGTCTCTCTCTCTCTCTCTCTTTCTCTCCCTCCTCCTCCTTTCTCACCCACTCTCCTGCATGCTGATCCTGTGCCAATAATAGCACGGGCACCTGTGTGGATAGCTCTACATTTATGAAAATCTCCCTATGAGGGCTTCATATGAGTGTGTGTGTTCCTCCTTGCACTCACTGTTTACTTCTCATTTAGGCTTTTATGGTGTTGCAATATTAGAATAGCAATTATTTCTGATACAACCTGAATCTACCTACCTACCTACCTACCTACCTACCTACCTACCTATCTATCTATCTATCTATCTATCTATCTATCTATCTATCTATCTATCTATCTATCTATCTATCTATCTATCTATCTATCTATCTATCTATCTATCTATCTATCTATCTATCTATCTATCTATCTATCTTCTTACCTTCCTACCAACCAACCTACCTACCTACCTACCTACCTAGAAATTTCTGTCTCTGTTTGCTTTTTACACCATCTGTCTGTTTGAAATCTGGGACGTAGACTATTGAAAAGAGTATAAAGACAACAGGGTCTTAAATTACACACTAAAATGTAACTGTCACTTAACAGAAGCTATTCTGTATTAACCTACAAATTATACAGTACAATCTTTAAAACATGATAGCATGCTTAAGAGAAACAGAGCCTCCTACATCCTATCCTATAGAGCAGGGGTCATCAAACTTGTTCCTGGAGGGCTGGTGTCCGGCAGATTTTAGCTCCAACCCTAATCAAACACACCTCAGCAAGCTAATCAAGGTTTTACTAGGTATACTTGAAACATCCAGGCAGGTGTGTTATGGCAAGTTGGAGCTAAACCCTGCAGGGACACCGGCCCTCCAGGACCAAGATTGGTGATCCCTGCTATAAAGTATCCTATCCTACAGCATTTGTTGAGCTGGTCTAAAGTCAAGTTTAAGCTCAGCCATTGTGTGATGAGTTCACATGAACACTGTGACACAAACCTACAATTCTTTTCTCTCAGCCCTTTGTTTCTTTGGTTTCCTTCCTCCTGATAGGTCATGTTCATTTTTCTTTCACCATTACAGAAATGAGAACCATTCACCACCTCATTTTTATTCAATTTGGTCCTTTTCCCCTCTTTTTTTCATATGTCTCGCGTCATGAATAAGTAAATACGGTATTTGGTTTCTCTAGAGTTAATTATTTAAATGATAGTGATACAGGACTCAGTCCTCCTGGTGTGCGCAAAAGGAGAAAGAGAGCACCAGCCCGTGTGTCAGTCCGTTTCCAAGCAACCGATGAGTATAGTCAGGCATCAGTAACATTCTAATGATGCCGCACATGAAGACAGAGTCATTTGCCCATAAAAAAAATGCTCTCTGCTATTGTTGTCTGCAAATACGTCTGTGAATTTTACGCATGCATTATTGAAGCCTTAGAGATGTTCGGGCTTGTTTACACCTCTCCAAACCACTGTAAAACAACATTCCACAGCCAGGTGTAGCGCAGGCCAAGTAGAGCTGAAAATAAAACTAGCTAATACGCCCACTTTGAGTTAGTTTATCTTCAGAAATCCAATAAGTCCCGAGACTCGCAGTCAATCAATGACTGAATAAATGATTATTTGTAGACTATGGAGTCCTGGGTGTAATAGGGAGTTTTATTGATTTGTTCTATTGATTCGGATCTCATCTGCATCAGTAAGAAGCTGGTTAGTTAACACCGGGCAAATACGCACAGACAATTTGAACTGACTCAATCGTTCATTTACATATTTCTTTATAAACAGGTTAAATATTTATAAAGAAGGAATATAATGGCTGGCCTCAGCGATTCATGGCTTAACCATCAGACAAGGACACTGATTCGCCTCGCTGTGGGTGACACTGGCACCTGGCAGAAAGCGTTATTAATGACCAAGGAAATTCACCCTCAAGCCAAGCGTTAATTATATATAGAAATAGAGGTAGTGAGTGAAAGTGAGACAGGAGCGGGTGGCCTCGGAGCGGGTGATTGCCACGTTTCATGAATTCTTATGATCGCTCTCTTCTCTGATGGGCTGGAAAAGCTGCATAGTTGAATTGGCCGTGGAATCCAATTGCAATTCCCACTCTGAAAACATCCCCCAACTGCGTGATCAAATTTGCGGCGTCATGTTCGTGAATGAGATGCCCTTGCTTGGCGTCTAGCATTACTTCCCCAAAGAAGCCAGGGAGAAATTAAAATCTGTAAGTAAATAGATGTTGATGAAAGACACAAAACAAATTGAGTCCCTGAAATTAAAATGAAATTCAGCGCCTCCTTTAATCTGTTCACGCTCCCCTGTTGCCCTTTACCGTAGGAGGATCTCCTCACCCATAAATAACATCTTCGTACTCGGCTCGCTTTGTGTGTTTGCTCGTCGTCTATTGATTTTTTGGGACCAGGTTCCGGTTGTCAGGTGCAGAAAGGGTCCCTTTAGCGGGGGCAAATGTTTCTGACAGCTCCAGAGGCTGTGCGGTGGCGTCCACTCACTGCCGTCTGCATGAATTGCAACCGTGATTTATAAAAAGGCCACTTCCTGAACTCTTGAACACCTCTTTAAATAAAAAAAAGATACAGTTTCTGGCTCAAAATACAGTATTGTTTCCTCCGAATTGTTTATCAAAATGCATATGTTAAGCAATTTTGGATTCATATTTTTCGCTTTAAAATAACATTTTGGTATAAGTAAGTAAAGTAATTAGTAATTAATTTTACAGGTTTGTTTTGAGCTGGAGCAGACACGTGCAATTTTAATAATAAAAAAAAAAATCTAAAAATGTTTTTAATAAGAAATTTAAACTTCAGAATGGCTTTTTTACAAGCATGTATGTATGTAGGCATGCATGTATTCATTTTTTCTGATGTTTAAAGCCTTTTCTAAAATGGCAAAACTGAACCTGAATGTGCATGGAGTACCATTATGAATCAATCATATATATATATATATATATGATTATTTTTTATTTTTTTTTAATTACTGTGATGTTATATTTTACATTATTCTGTTACATCTGTTTCATTGTGTATGCCTAAATTTTACACTTTAAATATCTCAGTTACAACATGGCATTTAAAGGTTTAAATTATTTTCAAATTCGCAATTTAATGAGAATTAGTAAGAATTGTAAGTGTAATTGTTCATTACTAATTGTTTAATAATATATAATATACTGTAATGATTTCTTCTGCTTCATTGTGAACAGTGTTCAGGGAACCATACACGGTTCGCGTGGCGGACCAAAGGTCAATGCGGGGCAACGTGGCCGTCTTCAAGTGCCTCATCCCCTCTGCTGTGCAGGAGTACGTCAGTGTGGTGTCCTGGGAGAAGGACACGGTCTCTATCGTCCCAGGTAAGACACTTCTAAAGAAACCGCTGATTTCAAATCTGTTAAGTTGTTTCCTAAATCTGTACAAGAAAGCTTGTTGCACCTGTGATTTTGTGCCAGTTTGTTTTATTTGACATATCATTCAAAGGACTGGTTTAAAAGGATGTTTTTCAGACGCCAAACTGTTAAACAAATGTTCACACAATCAGATAAACTATCTGAATTCATTTTGTGTTGCAAAATTCAACCTAAGAAAATCAGATCCTACATTCCATATGGTCTGAAAACACCACAATCCATACAGAATACATTTTATTTAGCTTGATTGAGAGACATCCACTAAAATGTCCTTCAGTCCAAATAGTAAATAGTATATGCAGTTGATGTCAGAATTATTATCTCCCCTGAATAATTAGCCCCTACATATTTCCTCAACACATTTCTAAACATAAGTTTTAATAACTGATTTATTTTATTATTGCCATGATGACAGTACATAATATTTGACTAGATATTTTTCAAGACACTAGTATTCTGCTTAAAGTGACAATTAAAGGCTTACATAGGTTAATTAGGTTAACTGGGCAGGATAGGGTAATTAGGCAAGTTATTGTTTAACGGTTTGTTCTGTAGACTATCGAAAATTATATAGCTTAAAGGGGCTGTGTGTAATATTGACCTTAAAATGTTTTATTTTATTTTTTTTTTTATAAAAACTGCTTTTATTCTAGCTGAAGTAAAACAAATAAGATCTTTCTTCAGAAGAAATAAAATGTTATCGGACATACTGTGAAAAATTCCCTGCTCTGTTAAACATCATTTGGGAAATATTTAAAAAAGAAAACAAAATTCAAAAGGGGGCTAATAATTCTGACTTTAACTTTACATCGAGTGTATAAATATATACACTTGACCTATATACTTGACCTTATTTTACCCATATAGTGACACACTACTTAATTATTGTACAAAAGTATCACTTTCCGTGCATTCATTATGCTTTCTATGTACAATATTTAAATGGGATTTCTCGCCTTTGATTTATTGACAACTATAAAATTTGTATTGTTTACTATTAGTGTATTTTAAAATATTAATAACCATATATACACACATTTATTTAATTTTTATTCACAACATATTATTATTATTTTTTAAAAATTTTAGCTCTATTTTAATTCCAACATTTTTGACACTTTTTTTACACTAACAACACCACTACTAATGCTTTTATAAACATCAGTGGGCCGCCAAAGTGCACTACAATCATTAAAACCTTTTCCATTTGATGACTCAAGTCCTCATCCTGCTATTCAGCCCTCCTTAATAACTCACACCTTACATATGTGTGTTTATGTGTGTGATAAATCCAGAGTGATAGTGAACAAAAGCTTTCCCACTTTCTCCAATTCCCTCTAAAGGCAGCAAAATGATTCTGCCAGGAGTGCTTTGTGTGTGTGTGTGTGTGTGTGTGTTCAAACAAGGTAGCAGTTTTCTTGAGTAGCACACTTCCTAGCTCAAGTGGCAGAGTATATCTGTCTGTGTGTGTATTTGTGTGAACCCTGGCCTTGTAGTTGATTGGAAAATCAATAGGTGCTGCTTACACCGGCCAAGTCAGATGGAATCAGTGACTAGAGTCTCTGGGCTCAGTTCATCTTTCTCAATGGAGGTGCGTCTCCCTGCCCTTCACACCGGAGCGTTCATTGATCCACTTTAGCCGCTGTGTCAATGTGTATCAGTATAAGAGGTCTAGAGGTTTCCAGCAAGTATCGATTGATTACATGCTTGGATTCCCCTTTCTCTTGTCACCGATGCGGAGGTGTCCGAACAATCCCGCAATGTCCCACAAGCGTCTGTTTGAAGTAGGGATGAGTGATGTGAGCTTAAAACTATAGCACTGTGTTTTCTGTATTGTTGATGAGGTGATGTGGTCATGTTTGAAGCTGGTTTGAATTATTTTCTATTAATTCAACAGAGATAAGTTAGTTGTTCTTCTTATTCTATAGATACTACACTAAGGGGGCTATCACACCAAACAGGCTTTTTGCACTGTGAGGTGTATCTTTTGAATGGTTTCCTAATGGCCACAAGCATTTTGGGTGCTGCTTATGTGCCCTGCACGCCTCTCGTTTTAACCGTATGCTGTGCCTCGAGTTTTTGCCATTGTGCGCTGTGCACTCACAGCGAGTAGAAAAACCACATTATGTCAGTCATGTCTTTTTCATTCTCCAATCAAATGAAAGCAGTGGCGGTGTTTCAGTTGAGGTGACAGTCGTGTTTGTGTTGTCAAGATGACTAGAGACTTTTGAATATGGAGGAGAGACTAGTGGTCTCCGTTTCAAGTTATCCAAAGCTGAATAACTTTACAAATCTTGAATATCACAATATTATTAAATATTACAATTATAACAACATCACTCGCGCACAATACACAGCTGATTCAGTGGTTGCCTAGTGACATAAAAAAAAGTGCACCACGTTTTTTTTTTGTGATGTGTGCCTCGTGTTTTTGGAACGTAAAAGTGCATTCGGTTTTATCGACCCCTAAAGCTGCATGTCCACCGAAATGTTTTTTCTTCCAGCTGAGCATTTGTTTTCTGTTTTATGAGGCATTTTTGAGCGTTTTATGAACAACACTGAGCATTCTCCTTTTTTTTTTTTTTTAGCAGTTGCAAGTTGAAAAAATATTAGTGTCACTTTTGAGCAAGTCATCCAATCACAGCTGAAAAGGGGTGGCACAATACCAATACAAATTCCACAGTATGATACTCTGTATCATAGCAACCAACTGAAAAAATGCTGTGCTGCTGTTTTGCATTTTGGCAGCACAAAAACACTTCAGTGGACACACAGCCTTAAAGACATTATTCAAAAAATGTTTGTCCTTAAACAGCTCCTGTGTGTGTAGTGTCTAGTTTCTTGGGGTTTATTCAAACCAAACACGTTTTTCCATTCTAACTGATGTTCAGTGTAAACATGCTTTATGGACATGTATAAAAGCTGTGAATTAATTGAAATCATTGAGTGATTTGGAACTATTAGGGCTCATCACACAGAATGTGTTTGTGTCTAAAAAATGAGACTCAGGAATGTTTTTTTTTTTTTCTTGGTGTGGCTTCCGCCATGTTGCCAACAAATAAATAAGTTGTCATGCCAACTTGCTTACAGTAAACAAAAGCTTGCAACACTTGCTGCATCTACGAGTTTTTCTGATTGGTCCATTGCTTTGGAACTGACATCGATGAGGTGGAATTACGCTAAAACAAGACACACTGTAAAAGACGTGAATGTAACACTCACAAACATCTATGAAGCACATGGTTTCTGGTTCATTCCACATATATTCCCAAAGCAATCTCATGCCAAATATTTAACTTTTTTATTTAGTGACCAATTTGTATGAATTTGTATGCTCTCATTCCTACATTTAAGTATCATTTGCTTATCCCCAATGATGGTTGGGTTTAGAGGCATGTCTGCCTTTAAAAATTTTATGTTTTCTAATGAATAAATGACGTAAACTTTCTGACAATACGAAAAAAATAGGGCTGCACGGTGACACAGTGGGTAGCACGTTCACCTCAAGCAAGAAGGTCGCTGGTTCAAGCCTTTGCTGAGTCAGTTGGCATTTCTGTGTGGAGTTTGCATGTTCTCCCCGTGTTCGCGTGGGTTTCCTCAAGTCCCCCACATGTGCTATAGGTGAATTGGGTAGGCTAAATTGTCTGTAGTGATGGGTTGCAGCTGGAAAGGCATCGGTTGCGTAAAACATATGCTGGATAAGTTGGTGGTTCGTTCTGCTGTGGCGACCCCAGATTAATAAAGGGACTAAGCCGAAAAGAAAATGAATGAATGAATACTTAAAATAGTAACGTCTCCTCATGAAATCAGGCTGTTATTACAGAAATAAATGTTGTAGTCCAGTAAAAAAAGATATACAGTATATGGCTAAACTGATCAAAAATATCAATAAACACAAGATTGCGTCAACATCTGGTTTACCTGTGTTCTTTAAGCCATTCTGTATGTTTTTATAAGAAGTGCCATTTGAAATATTCTTCTAAAACATGCATTTTTATTATGTTCATATTTTTTTTCTTCTTCACTTTAAACGCAATGAAAAGTGTCTATTCTTTTCATAAAAGTGAAATTACTGAGCCTACATACAGGAGCCATAGAAAAATGCTCATTTCAGAAGAAAATTTCAGATGGCACTTGGAGGTTTTTGCATCTGAACTCTTCATTTGTAACCTAATGCTAATTAACACTGTATAACATTATAACAATAACGTTATACTGTGATATAAAACCATGCCTGATCACATAAAGAAGTTATCCAATCACTCAATTAGTGGTAAGGATTGAAATCGGAGTGAAAGCATGTTAATAAATCTACTTGTTTGCAAACAGGCTCACACACATGCGACTGTAGTGCATTTATTCATTGCACAGATCGTTGTTTTGTCCCACTGTACAATCCTTACCAAACCACTTCCAGATTGCATGTTATCTGGGAAGACTAAATCTTATTGTGGGGGGCAATTTTAATTGGTATATCCCAAACAAAATAGATATTGGCCATCTCTAGTTTGGAGGCATTTTTCCCCCCTTTCTCTGTTGTGCAACATTGTTTTGGCTGACCGTGACTTCCAGCCTAATTGATTAACCAGTGGCTTTAATGGATTAACAGAAGGTCACACTTCCAGCTCCGGCAAACTGACTCTGACACTCTTTGCTTAAAGATTAGCTGGCGCATCAATCGAGTTAAAAAAATTCGAATGATCTGCTTCAGCGTGAGCGAGGCAAACATGCAGCCCTCTGGTTTATCTCGATGAGTCTAATAGACTTCTGCTGTGTTGTGAAATAAAGGAAGGCCACTAAGAAGGCTGTTTTTTTATTTTTTGTGTGATATAATGAAAGCAAATGTTGCCCTCTGTTTTCATGGTCAAACATGATTAAAAAAAAAGATTATTAAAGTGATCTATGTGATGTGTGAATATTTAGAGTCTTAGGACTTAGCACATGAAAGAATTAAATGAGCAATAGTCCATTTGATTTAATATAAAATGTGTATAATTTTGCTCACTAATTTTGATATCATTGATATCACTGAGAGCTTATGTAATGTAATATTAGCTGGATTTGTGCCTTTAATGCAGTGCTATTTTAGTATTTGTATTTACTTAATGGTTTTAATATGCAATAGGTATTTTTTTTTAGATTTTCAAATTTTTTTTTTATAATATCATCGAATTTTAGAAAATTCACTTCATGTAAATTCACTTCATGTAAATTTGTTTTATTAAAGTTTTGGTATTAACAATATTATTTATATGAGCAATATCACATGAGTAGCAGTGCGATATGGCTGTATATCGCCACTGGTGGGAGGCATGCATTGGCTTGAGGCAGCAGGCCGAGTGCCTTAGTATCCCACCAGTGGCGATATACAGCCATATCGCACTGCTACTCGTGTGATATTGCGTTTATTCAACAGCTCGACAGCATAATCGTGTATATAAAAAAAATATCAAACACGAAGAGTCTCAAAAACCTTTTAGTAAGAGGAACTACGTACTTTCTTCCACCATTCATTCACATCTGCAGCTGATAATCAGAACAGCAGAAACCGTTGCTCATTCACTAACGTCACTTTAGAGCTAATTTGAATGATTCTCTTGTGTAATGTCTACAATAATGACAAAACAGGTGATTTTGATCACATTTTAAGATTATAAGACTGAACAGCATGAAATCCCATCAGTCTAGAGACATTTCCCAGCATTTCTCTGTTGCTAATCGGGAGATCACAATAATTAACCTCGAAAAAGCCAGAGCAAAGCAAACACTTTCAGATTACTGGTATAAATACAGCACTACAACACAAAGAAGAGAGAGATCGACTTAGAATGTCATTTACCTAATACATAATTTGTTTAACTATAGTTTGAAACATACGCTGAAAAAATGCTGTTTTTCTCCCCTAAGGACTTCTGCGGTCTCTGTCGCCATCTTGTGGCAGAACATCAATTGTCTTTGCTCTGCTCAGTATGACAGGCTGGCCGCCAAACGCGCTGAGTCTTTGAAATTATAACAATTTAAAATAGGCATTGTTCTTATAAATAAACAGAGTAGCAATCTAAACTACATTCTTATCTAAAAAAGCCTCAAAAGTACATTATGTTGTCCAACAGCAGCAATTTTGTCACTCTGTAGTCCTCTGCTTGCCAATTGTGTGGGCGGAGTAATACACAAGGGTGAAGAGGCTGTATGAGTGCTGATAATACTTTAATATCTCACGGCTGTCAGCCAATCAGATTCGAGAACCAGACAGAACTTTTGTATAAATGATAATATCATTTCATATCTAATATTTATTAGTATTACTATCATGACTGCATTACTAATGTTATAATACTATTAGTAATATAATTGTGTAATATTTAGCTAATTATTTTATTTAGATTCATTAAACAACATCTTCTAACACATTAATAACACGTTTTTGATTATCAAATCAACACATTCACATGATGTCTGATGGACATTGTGACTTTTTTCCATCATACAATATATTATTTATACCTAGAAACCTGTAATATTTTAAAACTGATAATAAAAATTGCAACTTTATAATACTTTCAAATATTTTAATCAAATACATGCATGAAATTGGTATTTAAAAGTATCTCACCAATGTCTGAACAGTACAAATTGTACATGATATAAAAAGCTTACAAACCTGACAAACTAGAGAACATTTAGTTAAGAACACCAATGTGTTTCCATGCCAAATGTTCAGAAGTAAGACAAACTGCTAATGCACTAATATTTTTTTATTAATGGTGTAATAGTGGCAGGGTTGATTATGCATGTAGGAGGGCTGTAGAGAAAGTGAGTGTGTGTGTGCGTGTGTGCATGTGTGTGAACCAGTAAGCTGATTTCTGCTGTGTGACTCATGTTTAAGATGGCAAGATGTGTAAGAGGATCAGAGAGAGAGCGGTGAGGAGTTAGAGCTGGATTTACAGGTTCAATTACACTGCGTGTCATTAGTCTACCCTTGTTTTAGCTGGGAATAAAACCTTACGCTTGTACGGCCAACACACATTTTCTCCACCATCCCTGTTTGGCCTTCCAATCGACTTCTATTGTTCCTAAATAAAGCCAATTATTATTATTACAGACTAAACCAAACCTCGACCTCAACTGTGAATTGGGTGTTGAAATACTTTCTAACAATATAACTGAATGCTCAAAGCGTCATACGAGTTGTAGCTGCTTTAGAAATTACACTTGACTGTTGACCCTAAAATCTGCCATTTATGAATGTGAACAAAATGCAGTCGCTTTATGAGTCTTTTTTTTTTAACAATTTCACAGTGATGCCATGGAAGAACTATTTTTTGTTCCCCTAAAGATCCTTTCAGTGAACAAATCTTAAAACAAAAATCAAGTGTGAAATTCACTTGAAAAAATGTGAAGTCCACACTATCTTGGTCTGTGGATAAAATGAAAAATGTATTGTTCTCTGATGTGTCTACACTCTCAGAAATAAAGGAATGCGAGCTGTCACTGGGGTGGTACCTTTTAAAAAGGTACATATTTGTACCTAAAAGGTCCATATTAATACCTCAAGGGTACATATTAGAACCTAAAAAGTACAAAAGTGTTCCTCTTAAATTTTTTAGGTACTAATATATACTTTTGATGTACCAACATGGACACTTTAAGTACAAATGTGTACCTTTTGAAAAGGTACCACCCCAACGACACCTTGCGTACCTTTATTTTTGAGAGTCCCTTCACTGTTTTTCTCACATCGGAGAGAGTTACGGTGTGGAGAAGCCCCAAAGAAGTGTACCACCCAGACTGTTGCATGCCCAGAATGAAACGTGTAGCAGAGGCCAGCTAGTGAAGTGCTGTGCAGGTAAACCTCACTTCTCTCAACCAACTCCCATGCCGAAGGTTGCAGGTTTGATCCCAGCTCGGAGCGGGTTGGGTGGTGTAGGACCAGTGAGGTTACATTGGTGCCGTGATATGGATGGGAGTGAAGTTTAAGGGGGTGAGTGTAGCAGAGGCCAGCTAGTCAAGTGCTGTGCAGGTAAACCTCACTCCTCTGACCTCAAAAGGTGTTCTAGTGACAGATGCTAGAGGCCATGATCTTTAGCCTCCTTGGTAGAGCAACCAACTCCCATGTGGTAAGTCGCTGGTTCGATCCCAGCTCAGAACGGTTTGGGGGGTGTATGACAGGTGAGGTTTCAAATGAGAGTAGATCAGTGATGGTTTGATCTGCAGTATCATGGTATTCTTGAGTATTATTGTGCTGTTGAAAAATGAAAATACTACATTTCACAAAAGACGTTGAAGCAAAAATGAGAGCACTTACGCACACATCTCTGGAGATGATTTACATTTTAAAATGTGCAGGTTTTAAAGGGGTAGTTAAACCCAGAAGTTAAAATGATGTCATCATTTACACATTCTCCACAAGTGAAGATATACAGAAGAATGTTGTTGGGGGGGGGGCTATTGACTTACATAGTATTTTTATTCCTAAGGATGAGAAAAAGGTACATTTTAAGGAACTTCAATCTATTAAATTAATTGTGATGATTACTAAGTGAACAAAAAACACTTTACTTATATTTTATTGAATATTTATTTGTATAAAAACAAAATTGGGGTTGTAATGATTTTTGATGTGCGAAACATAGAATTAATGCTGAGTTCTTTTTCCTGTTGAAGTAAAGCATTAAAGGCACTACTTACTGTAATATTTTGACCAGTGCAGATGTTCATTTTTTGGCATGAATTACATGTTCTCCGTTATCATTGTTATACCTTTTAATAAGTCATTCCATCATTCTCTTCAAATCTTTTTTTTTTCCCTCATCCATCAACTGATGACACTGGGACGAGGTTCATAACATCCAGGCAATTCCCTGTGTAAATTTAATGAAATGCAAAAAACATGGAGCGATGCTAAATAATTGATCTGAAATGGAAAAGAAATAAAGAAATAAGCACGTCAGCATGTGCGATGTGGAATCATTATGCTGATAGGACTATTTATATGAAGGGCGAGGAAAAACTGCATCTTGTTTGCAGTAAATCTGAAACAGTGGTGCAGTCTGTGAGCGCGAGCGTGTCTGTGTGTGGCTGTACTTCTACATCAAGCTGACACTTCAAGGAAAAACTAAGCAAAACTCAAATAATGGGTGAAAAGTGATACAATATTTGTGGGCGGTATAATAAAATGCCTTGCTCTCACTTGCCAGTACTGCAAAAAAAAAAAATAGTTGAATCAAATTAACTTTACAAGTCATTTTAACGTCATGATTCAGTAAAACATGCATTGCTGATCTTCAATATTCAAAGTATCCACTCTCTCGTCCTCTATTTGTCTCCCTTTTTTGGTCCTCTGTTAGTACAACATCATTGTCGTATTCCTGCACCAGATATGTTGCACTACATTTCCATGCATACGCTATTAAAGTCAGTGAGTGACAAAGTGGCCGAGCCCCTTCTCTCTCTCGTGTCAATATTTGACTACCTGATAAGTCCAAGACTGCAGCACTTGAATACATGTACGCAAACAGTGAAAGAACGGCTAATCTGCTGAAAAGAAGAATGCAGTGTGAATATTTGACTATGTAAGCTTTCCTATAATGCAAAAGATGAGCGAATTTGTCAAGGTGAAAAAAAAAAAGCAAAGTGTCAAAAAAACTGAGCTCTATGTATTACAGGACTTGCTGCGGTACATGTTCAGTAGTTAGATTACCGAAGAAACAGTATTAATATTATTGTATTATTGCTCACACTTTACAATATGGTTTCATTAATTAATAAATTTACATATTTACTAACATGAACAAATAGCTTAAGGCCTCATTCACATATTGCATATTAAGTCGAGTGGAAATCGTTTCCTCCAAAGTCCAACGCGTTTCACAACTTGCACTTTCCTGGCACCTGTTTCTAAGCAATCTCGGCTGTGCTATCTTACTCAGAATAAATGACAGAGCGTTAATTTCTACTCGTTTTGTTATATTCATTATACTTTTCAGAGATAATATTGATATTGTGTGTGGAAAGTCTTAGCAAGGTACGTAACTTGGCAAAGGCTATCATATTTCTGAACATTAAAGGTGCTGTATGTAAGTTTTTGACTCTTCTAAAGCAAAAAAAAACACAATAATATGTTTGCAGATATTTAAGAAGCATGCATAGTAAACATACATGTTTATCTGAAAAACAATGCTGAAGTTAGATATTCTGCTTTGAAAATGTCTATTACGTGCCGGAACGGCTGTCTTTGTTTTAGTCATATAACCCAGCCAGTGCCTGTTAAGCCAATTATATTTAAGCACCCCATGTTGCCTTGGTGGAAAACAGTGCATTTCATTGATTCAGTCATGAAGGCTCTCAAAGTACACATCAGTGCACGAAATGCGACCTCCGGTGGACAGTAGCAGACTCCGAAATGAGACGCAGATTCAGAGTTTCACATGAGGTGGTGATTAATTAGCAAATAATAACAATTTTAGGAATGTAAAGATTAGGTGAGCAGGTTACATTGTAACCATGTGTCCTAACAACATGCTACGTGACAAGATTTACAGTGATAAGTAAATTGTCTGTTTGCGCCAGACAAAACACGACAAATTTAAATACAGCCTTTCAGAAGCACAGAATAGTGCACTTACTGCATACCAATGAAATGGTAAGGTTTATAATCTAATTAATACATATTACACCTCTTGAAAATTATTAAATGTGCATGCTGAATCAGTTATGTGTTGGCTTAAATAGTTTATTTTATTTTTTAAGATCTGAGGTAAAATATCTGCTGCTGCTTTCAGTAGTATGGCAATACATGTCATATAAAATAGCATGTAAACTCTCATTTAACATTTAACACTGAATAAATCACATGGGGTGTACCTGAGGTGATCATTGTCATAGCTGTATGTTGTTCAGCAAAAAATATAAATTTCAGGTGTTGGTTAGAACAAAATCTCCCTTTAATATGGAAAATATTCCTTCTATTGCGTGCCATTGCTTTTATCTAGAACACGGTTTAAATCAGTCTTAAATCAGCTTTTAGGCTCGACAGTCAGGCACACTGCTGTTGGTGTAGTCAATCTAGCAACCTGCACTTGCATTTGTTTTGAACAAGGTGTGCAATACCTAGTTCAACCACTGGGTGTCAAACTTACATACTGCACCTTTAACATAAAAACTGAATTATGCTTACCGCAATTTCCAAGCTCCAACCCAATGCGTCTCCATGTGTTGTTCCTTTCATTGGAGTCAAAATAATAAGAGCTTGACAAATCGTACATTTCAGGATATCTCTGAACCGCAATTCTGCACTTAAACCAAATGTGTGATGCTGATTGGTCAGTTAGTCACATGACATGACACTTGTGGCATTCTGAAAATTTTAAATGTTTTCAATTGGGTTCACCTGGAAAATGTGTTCACATCTGGTCACTTGCGCATCGCTCACAATATGTAAAACAATAAACTAGCATGCGCAAAAGATGTCAAATGTGAATGGCCCCTACTGTGGCTCAATGCATTATTAAAAGACCAAACTCAGTAAAACCATTATTGATACAGTATACAACCAAGAACATGCAGTCAGAAAAGGAACTAGTTAAATATAACGAAGTCATCAGTGTTTCACTGAAAGAAAATAAACAGTCTAATTAAAATGAAACCAGACACTTCTCACTTCGCCCACACCCCACCTCTTTGCCCATTTTTGGTTACCCAGGAGTTATACATGGTAGTTGCGGTCACACGCTGACAAGATGGTGAAGGTTGGCCGCGCCCCACTGTAGCTTCATTTGCGCTCACTACGTTCATACTTTTATAGTTTTTAAACACTATGTGGCATTTAAAGGTCCCGCCAAGTTCTTTGAAATGTGCATTTTTGTTCAATGTTTGATGTAATCAAGTGGAACATGAAGAGAGCGTGGGACGAAGTGTAGCTCCTCCCCTTTTTGTAAAAAAAACAGCCAATAGTGTTTTGTCTCATCACCGCTCTGCCTGTGAGAGTGGTTGAGCTCAAGTGCATTAATTGTGAAGCATCTTGAAGGAGGCGGGACATTTCAGCTACCAGACAGCATTTGATTGGTTAAGAGCATTTGATTGGTCAAGATGTTTTTTATCAGTTTTATATATTCCAAATGTGAATTGTGTCAATGTTTTGGTGCACACAATATTACAACCTTTACAATTACTTTCGAGTTTTTGGAAGCTTCATCGTTTCGGTTGCATTGACTTTCAATGGAGGGACTTTAAAATTTTAAAATTTCACTGAAAATGCATTACATCTTCATGTGCGTTTTGAACATGAACAACTAATGGTTTTGGAAAATGTAATGAAAGTAAACATTTTTTAATGAACTCAATTGACAAGTATGTCTTTTTCTAGTGTTTTTTTCCCCTTTTTTTCCTGTCTTCATTCACTTTCGTTAAATAAAAATGTTGACCAGAATATTCTCCCCACTTTACACCTTTCTTTGGGAAAAAAAAAAATAATAATAATAATTCCTGTTAAGAACAACATAAAGGGTAAAAGAGACAATTTCTGGATGAACTATTGCTTTAAAGTCTCCTCTTTTTTGCCACCGGTGTCGGTTTGTCTGGTATAGTGTGAAAAGTGTGCGTGCGTGAGTTTTGTTCAGATCGTTCTGCTTCTCTTCTGGAAGCCCAAAACAGTGTGAGTTTTATCTTATCTCCATGGCAGCGAGTACGAAACGGCGGTCGGAATGAGGAAGGTGTGAGGAGTTTTTTTTTGTATTTTTTATTAGCGTAGCACCACGACGCCGCACACATATACAGTCCAGTGCTTTCACAGTTATGCGCAAGCCACAAACACATTGCGAATGGCTGACAGATTTCCTGCTGAGAGGGGCATAAACTCCAACCTGGACAGACTTCCCTCAACCAAACACTTCTACAGAGGAAAGCTCAGAGGAAAAGCACTGAATAAGAGAGCAGATTTGGAGGAGGAAATCAGAGCATCTGTATTGATGGGGTTTGAGATGAATGAAAGTTGATTGTGAATTTTAGAGAAGACGAGATGCATTCGGATTTATATACTAGTATGCATTGATTTATCCTACCACTACATCATACCAGTGCCAGTTGAGTATTATTTATGCATTTTTCTAGGATTTGAAAATAGGATTTATTATACATTTGTATTAATATTTTATGTATGATTTCAGTTATATTCATTTTAATTTGAGTAACTATTTCCTTATTTCCAACATAGGCTCATTCTGAAAATGTAGCCCTGAAAACATAGCCCTATATACAATTCTGGTAATAGCAAATTATGTAGCCAAAAAAACTAACACTACGGGGTGGTATGATGATGTTCCCTTTCATGCCAGCAGCGGACTGCTTACCTCCATATAGACGGCTTTCCCGCTGTTACCAGTTTGTCCAGTGGCTCGCAACATATGTTGGTGGACTTGAGACGCAGAGAAGAGTTTACCATGGTGAAGGGGTGAGTCCGACGAGACTAGAAAGCAAATAAAACAAAAACAAAGGGCAAAAAATAAAATAAATAAATAAATAAATAAATAAATAACAGGGTGAGAATGTGGGCAAATCTGAAAATGTGGTTAAAATCAGGGGGATTTTCTTTTTCTGGACTGCTTTTGAAAACACTATCGGTTCGGTTTAGGGAAGAGGGTGGATGGGGTGGGGGTGTAGGACAGGAATCGGTCTGTTGGTCAGTCAGTCAACAGCAGCCTCTGGTGAATTTACATGAGAAGAGCAGGCCCAAATGGCAATCGCAAGAGAAACTTGAGATCTCAAAAAGCGTACACATTGGTCACTGGCAGATTTGTGAAAACAAATACTGCAAAAAAAAAAAACATATGTCCTGGGACATAATTAGTGCTCTCCAGAAATGTATATTGGGCTACATTTCAGAATGAGCCTGGGTCGATTATTTCAGTCATTTTAATACTTGAACGTATTTAAATATCTTTCTTTCTCTTTCTTTCTTTCTTTCTTTCTTTCTTTTATTTATTTTAGGCTTTATTTATTTTGCTGAATGTTTAAATAGTAAAACTAGTTTTTATTTACAAGATTAATTAAATGGGACTAGATAACATTACATTTTTATATAAAAATTCCCATCCAAACTATTTTTTCCAGTCAAAACTATTTGTGCATTATTATACTGTAACTAATATTAAAACGAGATTATTAATTATATTAATTATAAACAACAACAATAAAAAAACTGTCATATTTGTTTATTATTATTATTATTATTAATCAAATAATTACATTTTAAAAATCTATAAAATATCACTAACACCACTGTAGTCTACATTGTTTTTTGTTGGAAAACAATTTTTTGAAATTCTCTTTTGTTGACATATAACAAATTTATGTATTACAGACATATTTAAAACTGCTTTTACCATGAGCTGCTCACATCACTCAAAAATTACTTTCTTGTTAAAACAACCTAGTTGAACCAACACAATTCTTAAGTTTTTTGGAGGAGACAGATTAATTGTTTGTCCACCTAAATTTGTAAAAACGATTAAGTTAAATTGATGGAATAGTGTTGGGATAACATGAAGGAATTGTGTGGAACCCAGCATTTGCTAGTGTAACTGTGCATATACACCGAAAGTGGTGAGAGCGTCCAAGGTCGCTCTGGCCGCCCTGGCGACAACGCTGTCTGCCTTCAGATCTGGCGGCGAGAGTGTCAAAATTCGCTACATTGATCTCGAATTCAAAGGGGCCGTTGCAGCATATCAGTTACATTCCTGCATAAAACATGCTTTCTAGCATGAAAATGTTGCGTACTTCTTAAATTCATTTAACAATGGAAGATCAAGTTGCATGTGGTGTGACTTTGGTCCACTTAATCATCCAATATGTGTCCATATGTCTGAAATATTCTGAAGCAGCTTTACTGTTTTGTACTGTCGCATGAGATTCCCGCTTTTTTTTAAATAAAGTTACAACATTAAAGCACATCAGTAACTTATTTAATGCATGTTCCTGTAAGAAAACATTGTAAATAATTGAAAATCCGTCCACCGTAATAATCAAAGCTTGGGAACAACTGTGGTCGGAACCAAAGTTCACAGGTCTGTGTTCTCTGAATCTCTTAAATCTCTCAAGCGGTGGACTTCTTCATTCTGATTGCTTGCCACCGAACCCCGTCATAGCTCATTACCATAAAGTTGAATTGATTTCAACTCTCCTCGACGCTCACACCGGCAAAGACGCACCGCGTTGCTCCTCGCCGCTTATCGCCGCCGGCTCTCATTGAAAATAAATGACTTCTGGCTACTTTGATGCTCTCGTCGCTTTCAGTGTGAACACACGATTAGATCACAGTCCTGTGCTTCACATTACATATGTTTATAATAATACCAAACACAGCCTTTCCTGTTTAACAGTTGCACTAAATCATATCACTTTCTCAGGGATTGTTAGAACTACCAAATGGCAAGTAACACAATTTTTTTTATAATCACCGAACACAGTTTTTTTATTCACAATTGGTGCATGGCAAGTGTTAATCTTAAACTCTGAGCCAATCTCCGTCTCACATGGGACACTTTTATAGTTACTTCCATATAGTTATTTGAGCTTGACAGCCCAAGTCCATATTAAGTTTTATAGTAATAGAACATTTTAAAGCACCCGTCCCAGTCAGGAGACTGTTAATGATTGATCGCCACCTCGTATGCCTGCTTGTGTAGAGTTTTATGCCTGTGCAATGCTCATGTTATGTGTGTTTGTGTGTCAGAGAGTGCAGTTGGTCATGTCCTAACCTGCCCCTCACACTACGCAAGTTAAAATCACACACACACACACACACACACACTCTCTCTCTCTCTCTCTCTCATGCATTATGGAATAGCTTTATACAAATTGTCCTCTAAACTGGGAGCGAGAAATAAATCAATAGTCTGAGCAGTGAATGGAGTGTATAGGTTTTTATTAGGAGGTGCTGAAAATGTGTGTGTTAGTGTGTGTGTGTGTGTGTGTGTGTGTTTGTGTGTGTATATATATATATGTGTGTGATGGATGAGGAAAGAGGACTGAACACACTAGCTGAAGAAGAATTATAAAACACTCATTTGATGAAATTACTCTGTTGTGCCTTTTTAAAGTCACATTGCTGCTCTAGAACAGATATGTGTGCCTTTTTCCTAGTTTTTTACAGGGTTAGCACTAAAACAATGTTGTATTACGGTGGAGTTTTGGTCTCAACATTGTGCTATACCATTATTTTGGACATTTATGATTGTGATATGGTGGAATTATCTTAGTTTCCATACTTATTTAAAGTATATGAATAATTGCAATCATTAAGTACAATGTTACGAGTCCATAGCTCAACTAAATGAAAACATTAGTAAAATGCCATTTGTGGCAAACTATGTAATTTGAGCTTGTTTATAATATATACACTACCTGGCAAAAGTATTGTCGCCTATCCAAGTTTTAGGTAACTTGACTTCTAGTAACTTGACTTCTATCATTTTGTATCAGAAGTGGCTAATATGAAAGACAAAGGCCTATAGATTTTGCAATTTTGCCTATTTTACCAACAAAAAAATGATCATGCCTTGATTTTTAATTATGTAATTAGGACAGTAAGGTCTGACTTTGCTTAGACAGAAGTCTTGTCACTACACAGAAATAAGATACAGTATAGAATATAAAGTCATGGTGCAATGGGAAAAGAATTAATACTGTGTCTGACTCCCATGAGCTTGGAGGACTGCATCCATACATCTCTGCAATGACTCAAATAACTTAATAATAAAATCATCTGGAATGGTAAAGAAAACATTGTTGCAGGACTCCCAAAGTTCATCAAGATTCTTTGGATTCATCTTCAATGCCTCCTCCATCTTACCCCAGACATGCTTAATAATGTTCATATTTGGTGTCTGAGCTGGCCAATCCCGGAGCACCTTGACCTTCTTTGCTTTAAGGAACTTTGATGTGGAGGCTGAAGTATGAAAAAGAGCGCTATTCTGCTGAAGAATTTGCCCTCTCCTGTGGTTTGTAATGTAATGGGCAGCACACATGTCTTAATACCTCAAGCTGTTGACGTTGCCATCCACTCTGCAGATCTCTCGCACGCCCCCATACTGAATGTAACCCCAAATCATGTTTTTTCTTTCATCAAACTTTACTAAATTCTGTGAGAATCTTGGGTCCATGCAGGTTCCAATAGGTTTTCTGCAGTATTTGTGATGATTGGGATGCAGTTTAAAAGATGATTCATCAGTAAAATCTACCTTTTGCCACTTTTCCAAATGATCAATTAGAAGTAAAATTATTATTTGCTGCTCTTACAACTAGTAGCTGCTCAAAGAGTATATATATATATATATATATATATATATATATATATATATATATATATATATATAGAGAGAGAGAGAGAGAGAGAGAGAGAGAGAGAGAGAGAGAGAGAGAGAGAGAGAGATTTTTTTTCTTAATATTTGAATTAGATTTTATTTTATGAAAATTTTTGCAGATTTCTTTTTTGAGTCATCTTTGTGTAACATTTTACACGAGTCTCAGCAAAATGAATACATTTGATTAAATGCATATATGTAAAAGACTAATGTCACTGAATGAATAAATGCAAATGACCCTTTTGACTAACAATTTTGTTTGTACATAAACTATTATTATTGGTAGTGGTTGTAGTTTTAAATTTATGCTAAATTAAATGTCTGAGATCAGTCAAAAACAATTTTTTTTTTATTATATATACATATATAAGGAATTTTAGTACTGTTGAAGAGTTTGATAAACAGAAAAACCTTATTTCAAAGATTCGTTCGAGAGGATATTCGCAAAGTTGGTTGAACGATGCATTAGGTAAGGTAAATAAATTACATCGACAACATATTTAAAAAAAACACTAAAACCTACTAAGAAACTAAAAGAGTTTTCAGTAAATTGCTCATTAACATAAATATTATCCATAAATATTGCCATATATTATCTTCCGACAAATCTTTGAATAATAAATTTCAACATCATCCATTATTTACCTTTAAAAGATCCCAAAAGGTAGCAGATATGATTATTAACTCCGATATGGTAAGAAATAAGAAATCCACTTTCATTCAAGGTTGTTTTCCATGCAGAAATTGTGCTGCATATCAGAATTGGATAAAATGTAAAGAATTTTTGAATCCAGCAACAGGTAAAAATAGAAAAATAAAAACATGTATTACCTGCTCTACTCGATATGTAGTCTACATGTTAAAATGTCCAGGCCAAAAGATATACGGAAGTCATCACGTCAGTTGAAGTTGTGAACTAGTGAACATAAATCAAGTATACAACCACAAGACATAACTTCGGACATTTTATAGATTTTGTACATAATGTCAAACAACTAGAATGCATAGGAATTGAAGTAGTATTTGAGTCATATAGAGGAGGTAATCTGAATAAAAGATTATTACAAACATTCTGGATTCATAAATTAAAATCACTTCCACCAAGAGGAATAAATGAGGAGTTGGACCTTTCAGTTTTTCTTTAATGGTTTGTTGTTTAGCTATAATATTGTGAATCATGGATTTTGAATATGTAATGATACCAATAATGAGATGAAAATGTATTTTTTAAATGTCTTGGTCTGTCTGAATTTCATTGTATTGATGTAGACGGATAATCAATAAGTATTGATATGCTATTTTCCTGTGAAATAATGTTTTTGAAGGTGAAGGTAAATATTACTTGTGTGGTTAATTTTGGTATATTGAAATGAAAATGAGATTGTTTTTAATTATCAAGTAGCCGTCAAACTAATGACATGTGATTGGCTGTAGGACAAAAGGGTAGAGTGAGAGGATTGTGTCACACACTGATGAAGGCATTGTGCCGAAGCGTCTGTGTTTTGTATCACCTGAAGAATGTAAAATAAAAACTATACAAAGCAATTACTTAATGAGTGCAATTCATGACCTTCTAAATATATATATATATACACAAATAAATAAAAATCAACAAACTGAAAGACCTGGACTTAATCCTGAAACACACAGTGTGCTAAAGTACATCCTGATTTGCTTATAAATGTACATATAAAATGGCTCAATGAATTGTAGTGAGACTCAGCTGATCACACACAGGGCTCAGCGTCTGCCAGCTACAGCCATTTTCTACCAATCTGCATATTCAGACCTCAGAATTGCTACAGCACACACACACACACACACACACACACACACACACACACACACACACACACACACACACACACACGCACACACACACACACACACACACACGCACACACACACGCACACACACACACACACACACACACACACACACACACACACAGAGGTGAAGATGGAGAGCTGCTCTGTGAGCGTTAGTAATCAGCACTCTCTTTAGTGGAGCGTGCCTCCACTCCAGCTGCTCCCTCAAACAACCACACCATTTTCCCTTTATCGGCCTGTCTGTCGGTCTGTCTGTCTGCCTGTCTGAGGGTTTGAGGAGGAGTGACAATATTCTCTCTGAAAGTGGCACAACAAAAATAACGGAAAAAGGGACAGGGTAAAAGATGGAGATAGAGGCAAGTGCTGAATTATGCAGACAATAAAAGAGTGATGAAAGCTGAGGTAGGGATGGACAGATGGACAGAGATGGAGAGAAAGAGGTATACACTTTTTTTGTCCCAGTGTCACTGACACTGACATCCATAGATAGATGGACAGATGAAAGACAGACAGACAGACAGACAGACAGACAAATGATGTGCATTGTTTTGCACTTATACTGTAGGGGAGTACCTCAAGGTTGGATCTTTGGCCCTATGTATCTCCCTTACTCCTAGGCTATAAAATAAGTTGCACCTATTTTTTTTTTTTTGTTCTAGATGTTGTTTTGTGTACACACATGCTGTGGTGGTGCACCTCAAGGTTTGATATTTGCTTTATTTCTCCTCCACTTAAGCTCTGAAAGAAATTTTACTCTTCCTGGTGAAAGTGTGACATGTTACAGTGTTGATTGAAAGATGCATGTATGTATGCATGTATGTATGTATGCCTTCATGGATGTATGGATGTATGTGTGGATGGATGGATGTATGCATGGATGGATGGATATATAAATGGATGGTCTAATTAATTGATGGATGGACGGATGGAATAACGGATGGATGGGTGGATGGGTGGATGGGCGGGCGGGCGGATGGATGGATGGTCTGATGGATGGATGGATGGAGGGATTGATGGACAAAATGATGGACAGATGGATGGATGGATGGACAGATTGATGAATGGAGAAATGGATGAATGGATGGATGGATGGATGGACGGACATTGATGGACAGATGGATGATTGGACAGATGGATGGATGGATGGATGGATGGTCTGATGGATAGATGGATGGATGGTCTGATTGATGGATGGATGGATGGATGGATGGAAGAATGGATGGATAGTTGATGAATGGATGGATGAATGAATGGATAGATGATAGATGGAGGATTGATGGAAAGATGGATGGATGTATAGATGGATGTATAGATGGATAGATGGTCTGACTGATGGATGGATGGATGGATGGACAAATGGAAGGATGGATGGATGGATGGATGGATAGATGGATGGATGGACGAACTGATGGACAGATGGATGGATAGACAGATTGATGGACAGATGAATAAATGGACAGATGGATGGATGGATGGATGGATAAATAGGTGGATGGATGGATGGATGGATGGATGGATGGATGGATGGATGGATGGATGGATAGATGGTCTGATTGATGGATGGATGGATGGATGGATGGATGGATGGATGGATGGATGGATGGATGGTTGATGGATGGATGGATGGACAGATTGATGGACGGATGGATGGAACGACAAAAGGATGTATAGATGGATGAGTGGATGGATGGATGGATGGATTGATTGATTGATGAATGGATTGATGGACAGTTAGATGGATGGACGGTGGGATGTATAGATTGATGGGCAGATTGATGGATGGATGGACAGATTGATAGATGGGCAGATAATTGGATGGATGGTCTGACTGATGGATAGATGGATGGATCAACAGATGGATGGACGGACGGACGGATGCATGTATGGATGGTCTGATTTGATGGATAGATGGATAGATGGATGGATGGATAAACAGTGTGCACTTTTTTATCCCAGAGTTGCCACTGCAAAGAAGGGCTGATGGCCCTATTAATATATGTTTGTATGTTAATATAAGATGCCCAATCCATGTCTTATTTATTTGCCCCAGTCGCTATTTCCATATTTAAGAGCAAGGTGCTAAAGGAAAGAGAATGTAGAGTCATTCTACCTGCTGTGCATGTATGTCTATGTGTGTGTGGAAGGGGGAGATGAGGGAAATGGAGGCGTTTACTTATTGATGTGTGTTTACGGGGGCAGTGGTGGTGGTTTGACTGGGCTTGTTTATTCACAACCGTGTTTGGATGTTTTACAGAGTGAGCAGGTGCAAAGCATCGCCCTGCGTATATGAAGAGACACCGTCGTCCTGTTGCTCAGAGAAAAAGAGAGAGAAAAAGAGAGAGGGAGATTCAGCAAAACATTCAAACATGCCGATAGATAGAAAGACAGACAGACAGACAGACAGACAGACAGACAGACAGACAGATAGACAGATAGATAGATAGATAGATAGATAGATAGATAGATAGATAGATAGATAGATAGATAGATAGATAGATAGATAGATAGATAGATAGATAGATAGATAGATAGATTCACAGAGAGATAGAAAGCCAGGAGAGGAAGGAGTGCAGCGCGAGAGGAGAATTTCAATGGCACTCCAATCATCCAGCCAGGCTCGTTAGCCCAGGGAACATTTGCATAGAGCCTCAGTGAATTCATTTGGCGCTATGAGAAGATGGCTTCCTCTCTGCACGCTTAGTTATGCAGCAAACCCCACACTGCGCCATCCGTGTGCCACCAGTGCGCATGTACAAGCATTTTGTCATCCTAGCTGTGTGTTTACACAGAACATTTCACTAATCTGTAAAATCTCCAAAAGCACAGTTCTTTGTAAGGCTGTTTAGTTTAGCAAAAGCCAAACTAAAATGTTGCTTGACTAAAAGTACTAATCAACTGTAAGTGTAAGTGTGTGACTGAGTATGTCTGTCCGGTTTATATTTAAAAAGGGTGTAAGATACAAGAATGACAGTGGAGATGTCATGAATACTTACAAATGCAATGAAAGTGGTATTTGGATAATGCCATGACTGCCAGATGTGAGATTAATTCTGTTGTACTGTAGTATGATGATCTATCTATCTATCTATCTATCTATCTATCTATCTATCTATCTATCTATCTATCTATCTATCTATCTATCTATCTATCTATCTATCTATCTATCTATCTATCTATCTATCTATCTATCTATCCATGCATCCATCCATCCATCCATCCATCCATCCATCCATCCATCCATCCATCCATCCATCCATCCATCCATCCATCCATTTCCATTTCCATCTGCATATCTCTCGATCTTTCTTTCTTTCTTTCTTTCTTTCTTTCTTTCTTTCTTTCTTTCTTTCTTTCTTTCTTTCTTTCTTTCTTTCTTTCTTTCTTTCTTTCTTTCTTTCTTTCTTTCTTTCTTTCTTTCTTTTTCTTTCTTTCTTTCTTTATATCTGCATATCTATCCATCCATCCATCCATCCATCCATATATCATGAGGTTGCTTGCCCAGAGCCAGAATAGATGCCCTTCTCTCTCTCTCTCTGAAGGTATGATTGAGTACTGGTGGGGGAGATGACTTCTCAATGCGTCATTAATGGCTAATCAATGGTCTCTGTGTTATATAGTGAGCGCCCTGGGACTCCCACGAGTCTTTAATCTGGACATCATCTCACTGGCCTCCTAGAATACCTACACACACACACACACACACACACACACACACACACACACACACACACACACACACACTCACACACTTACAGCGGATCAATGTTTCAGAGAATAGAGGAGTCAGTATCTGTAATGCATTTTGCACTTGCTTTATAGCTGCCTAATTTGTACATTGCTGCTTTCTCATTCGTTTTCAGTGTGAGAATGTCAGCACCCATTATAAACCCAATTTGAAAGCATTCTGTGATCAAGTTAGCTTAATTTTATGTTAATGAGCTGCACTGTAATATGGTGACCACCAGTGGTAGTCAAAACACTCCACCGTCTATGAGATCCTGCAACTCGGTGTTGGCAAGAAAATAAAAAAAACAAAAAAACGTTTGTGTCGTTGAGAATTACTTTTAATTTATCTTCATCTAAAGCACTTTTCCACTGAGAATTTCACATTGAAAGTGTTTTGAAACGTGCAAGAAGAAATGCTAAATCATTTCACGTATGTCACAACAGGCTTTTTTTTCAGTGAGCATGGGTAAGGTTTTTAAAAGCCACAGTCAGTTATAGAGTCATAGGATAAAATTGCTCAATGGGGCATAAGACCTTGACAATCACTCTATCAGCAGTTAAAGAGGATTTTCTATACTCATACTTTTATTTCCTACTTTGGGGTCTGATAGGTTACGACACAGCTTCACATCTGTTTGAGAAGAGTGTCTTCTAACCTGTTTCCCCTGAGCACAGTTATTTATGAGTTAAGAGCGTGTTTGTGTGCGAGTGAATACGTGTTTGTACCTCTTCTCTTGACTTCCACCTCCTCAGGCTCTCCCTTCCTTCCACTCGATATTCATCCTTTGTTTCTCTCTCTTCAGAGCATTTCAGGCACACCTGACCCCCCTCCCCTGCTCAGGATCGTTATTTCTCTCCTCCTGCTCATCTAACTAGCCTCCCCATCCATCTCCACTGTTTCATCCCTTCCATCTCTTTCTCTCCATGCCCCTGCTGAAGTGTCAGCCTGTATGCATTTCTGTTGCTCTCTGCCCAGTTAAAGTCCGACAGCTTTGGTTCAGTACCCACCTTTTGCACTGACTTGGGCTTGTGATGCTTTCTGCCATTTCTTTAGTTTTTAAAAATTTTGTAGAAGACATCTTTTTGGAAAACGTACTTTGACTAAGTTGAATGTTGACAGCTAACTTTTTCAATGTTGGTAAAAGTTCTTATGGATTGTTTTATACTTATACTGTGTAGGAGTACCTCAAGGTTCAATCTTTGGCCCTATTTATTTCAATTACTCTTACGATATAAAACAAGTTGCACTAGTCCTTTTTATTATATATGTTATTTATACATAACAGCGGCACAGTGGCTCGGTGGTTAGCACTGTCGCCTTGCAGTAAGAATGTCACTGGTTCGAGTCCCAGCTGGGCCAGTTGACATTTCTGTGTGGAGTTTGCATGTTCTCCCTGCGTTTGCTTGGGTTTCCCCCACAGAATTGAATAAACTAAATTGGCCATAGTGAATGAGTGCGTGTGAGAGTGTATGGGTGCTTTCCCAGTATTAGGTTGTTGCTGGAAGGGTATCCACTGCATAAAAATATGCTGAAATAGTTGGTGGTTCATTCCGCTATGGTGACCCCTGATAAATAAGGGATTAAGCCTAAGGAAAATGAATGAATGAATGAATGAATGAATGAATGAAGGAATGCATGAATGAATGAATGTTACTAGGGATGCTCTGATCGATCAGCGGGAGATTGGTACTTGCTGATAATCACATTTTACTAGCTGATCTGGCTGATCTCATTAACCAATTGTAAATGTTTGTTTACGAACACATGAGCAATGTTTTTCAAAATGTTCTTACCATTTTTTTCTATATGTCCTATCAATTATTGCTTGTAAAGCTGCTTCTGACCATTACATGTATGCAACATCCTTAGTTTATTTTCTTAGGTAAGGTGAGATCTCATACTTGAGGGAAAAAGTGCTTATGCAATAGCAAAGTTATGTAAAGCTTGAAGCATCAGAATGGTACCCTGTATTGACTGATCACCATGACAAGGAATCGGTACTCAGGATCGGCTGCAAAAATCCTGATCAAATCGTCACTAGATGTTACATATTGTTTTTGGACATGCTGTTGTGGTGTTCCTCAAGTTTCGATCTTTGGCCTTAGTTATTTCTCTTACTCTTAGGCAAATTGCACCAGTCCCTTTTTTGTTATATCTCCTACGTATTTTTTTCTTATGTATTTTTTTGATCATGTGGCGGTGTACCTTAAGGTTTGATCATTGGTTTACTTTTCCACTTAAGCTCAGATAGAAATGGAACACTTCTTTGATAAAATATTGAAGTTTTAAATTGTTCTAATATGATTAAAAATGTCAACAAAATCAAATTATATCCTAGCAACCATTTTACCACCATTTAACACAACACTGTTTATTTTTCATTACTGGCCATTTTTAATCTCTTTATTGTTGTTTGTTTCTTTTTTTTCTGCAAAACATTACTTAAACTCAAACATGCAAATGATACTTAAATAAAGGCATTCTAAAATCCCTGTAGGTTACCTGGGTGTCAGTGAACTGTCCAAAGTAGTCTAAAAATGTCAACAGTGGCCACAGCAAACAAAAAATTGATGGATGGATCGATGGACAGATGGATAGCGGATGTATGGACAAATGGATGTATAGATGGGTGGATGGTCTGATTGATTGATTGATGGATGGATGGATGGTAGTATGAACAGTGTGCACTTTTAAATCCCAGAGTCACCACTGCAAAGAAGGTCTGATGTCCCAATGCATCTTAACATATATTCCACTCAACCTATCCTATCCAATCACTATATAAGATATAATTTCTCAGCATTTAAAACATGTCAACAGCATGTAGCTGTCTTTTTTAAGCTGTCTCTTTGGCTAGAGAAGTTATAAGGAAAAACAGAGAAGTGAGTGAATGTTTCTGAGCCTGAAGCTGACTAAGAATCCCAGAAGACAGAAAGGAAGAGAAGGAAAGAGAAAGTGGAGGGAGGAGGGGTGGAGAAAAGAGAAGAGCAGGCATGTAATTTGAATCTCATATACATTTCAGTTGAAAACCAGCCTAGCCTTGATACAAACTCTCTAGAGAGACCACCACAAACCCCCTCCACCTCCTCAAACACATTCACGCACACACAAACACATCTCCTCTGCAGTCACCATACCTTTAATACAAGGCCTAGGGCATCAGAGCATGACCGCTTGCCATGCACAACAAACACACAATACACACACGCAAACACTCGCTGACTGGTACACGGTTAGTCTTTCTGTGTGTGTTGGAACAGATTGTTCTTGATGCATTTGCTGAACAGCTGAATGCTCACAGTCTTGCTAGCATAAAACAAGATCTGGATGCTGAAACATGCAAGATGCATGACTATTTTTACACATGTGCGTGTGCCCAAGAAAGGAGCCTTTACAAGGTACAAGGTACAATAACCTATTCTAGAATTTAGCTTTGAGTTACAGCTGACATATAAACAGCACTTATGGAATTGACACCATTGTTACTGTTCTTTTCGCCATTTATACAAGTGCTGAGGATGACTCCAGATCTGAAGTGCAGAAATTGTAGCAGTTGTTTTCTGATATGTGCTGTAGACCAATCACAATAGACTGGGCCATCTGACCAATCAGAGCAGAGTCTCAGAAAGGAGATGTTTAGATAGACCTGATCCTTGAACGAACCATTTCAGACACTCTAAGATATTAACGTCTTTATTTGTCTGTTGCTGGCTTGTCATTCTTACTTCTAACGATAACTTTAGAACAGTTTGTTTGAGCAGTATTTGCCCCTCCTTCACCCACCTTGATTACTAACCAAAGACATATACACTAGATATCATATACGGACCCTGAGAATACCACCGCCACATTTGTACAGCGCTCCCAGGACAAAAGTCATTCAACTGCACTAGAGACTAAGAGTAAAGCCAATCTGAAGATGCTGGATTTTTGTGCAACATATCGGTGTAGTAACGAGCAAATAAAGATAACAAAGCATTAAGGCATTACATTTCATAAGATTTAGTTTTTACGTTTTTGTTTGTTACAAACTTTTGTCCTCAAGTAACATTATTGATGATAATACAGTCACTTACTGCACTGACCATACGGCAAAGTAGCACAAACTTGCACTAAATTCTGGGCTTATGCTAGTTTTGTTGTATAGAATCAGTAAACAATGTAAATAAAATATGACAATTAGATGCTGGAGTGCCAGAAACTTTTATTATTGTCGACTAAGAGAAGTAACAGCTAATTTTTGAAGTAACTTATAAGGGTGCCTGAAAACATAGCAGTGCCTGTGCCTCAATGTGCATACTGTCCAACCTAAACTATTGGATATTACAAATGTAATATACAATTTAAATCAGAAAGGTGGATATGCACATTGAGACACAGGGACATTGTGGTTCATTATGGTTCACACGAATCGTTCATAACGGAGATTCACTCACAAACGAATCACTCCTTCTAGAATTACAGTAAAAGTGAAAACAGGAGAGGAGGTGTGCTTCAGAACATGGAATAGATCAAATTTAACAGGGAGGGTGTATAATACATTTCCATGCACACAAACACATGCTTTTCGTGTCACTTATCCATCAATGTAGAAAGTGAGGTAAAACTTAATTGAAAAAAATGATTACATACTGACCAGCTGGGAAACTCCAGATCATAGATGTATGTATATATGTTTACATATCTATGGCTCCAGATGGCCAGTACTCCACAGCACCTTGGTCCCACATTCATTTCAAAGGAGCGCTACCCTATATTAAAATGGTGGCTCTATTGACACATTCCTTCAAATAGACAACAATAGAGGTTAGGCGACATCTAATGTAAACATCTATGGATTAATAACAAAATAAATATTTAAAAATAATTAAACAACTTTGGTGGACAGACAACTTTAACTCAGTCATACTGTATAGCTATATAGGCATTGCTTGGCCAAATTAATCTGTAATGTGAATCAGACCATTGGTAGTTCTGTGTAGTTGGAGTCCTAGCATTGAGAGTCTGCCACTTATCATTTCTTGTGTTCATTCTATGCGCAAGTATCAGCTATGTGTTTGTCTCATTCTTTCGCTCTTCCTGCAGAGTATCGTCCTCCGCTGCTTCTCCTCCATTCACCTCGTGACCTTCTCTGTCTTTCTCTCTATTTTTTCTGTTTATTCAGTTGCACCCACCTCAGTGTTTTTGAATGCCCATGTATTTTTTCCATCTCTTGACACAGTGTGCTCTCTGTCTCTCTCTCCCTCTCTCTCTCATTCTCTGATAGACAAGAGCTTGCCTTGTTTATTTGAGAGAAAAACAGACTTGCATTCATTCGCTCCTTGTGTCTTTTTTCAATCCTTCTTCCCTTCATTCCTGTCTATCTTTGTGAGGCCATCTCGTGCACAGGTTATATTTGTGATGTTCCTGTCCCTTTCCATACTGCAACGAGATCATACTGCCCATTATGCCAAGGTTTTCGCCTGACGTGACAAAAAGTTTGCCTGTGATTGATTTTAAGAACCATAGCATATCGGTTTCATACAGAACCTCACCTGACTTTCCTGGACAATGATGAAATTTGCAACAAATGTTTTGAGCAGATGACAACAATTTCCAAACGTTTATGCATTCATGTCTACAGTCGTATGGCAACAGCACTTTTGTCAAGTTTTGACGGATCAGTGTATTGCCCCTGTCGGCATTTATTGAAGTTTAGTTTGGTCAATTGAATATGCTAAATTGGCAGTCATCAGTTTATAGCATGTCTAAAGCCCAAATCACACTTGACTAGAGTCTTGTCTGGACTCTAATGTTTCACCCACCATGATATTTTTTGGACTCTGCCTCAGACACTTCGGCTGCCATATTTGTTTTTTTTTTTGTTTTTGTTTTTCACAGTATTTCAATGTAAATCCCAATGTACATAACTTTTTTTAGTTATAAACTATTTTCAGACTCGTTTTTTCACAGTACACTCAAACAAATAATGTTTGTTTGAACTACTTATTTAAAATGAGGTGAAACAACAGAATTCTTAAGTGTTTTGGGGACAACTTAATTGTTTCATGTTCAATCCACTTTTTTTTTTCCCAAATCGATTGTGGTACCCAGAATTTTTTTACAGTGTAATTTCAATGTAAAACACAATGTACATAACTTTTCAGTTATAAACTATTTTATTGGAACCTAGGTTTAACTTTTTATAAATTTGTATTCCAACAGCTGTGACAAATTTTGTAAATCCTAAAAAAATTCCTATAATGCTGGGGTAAAATCTGATCAGATCAGATTTAACCTCTGATGAAGTTCTGACAGTGCCTAAAGATTTGAGAAACTTTTCTGCAGAGTGACTTTAACTGCAACTACCATCAAGCCAATAACCATTATGACAACTGGAAGCATACATGGGGGTGACATGATGATCATGTTCATACAGTGTGACAAGCTACAACCATAAAGGATTATTAAAAATCTCAAAGTGTAAGCCCAGCTTAACCTTTTCAATGGTAAGTTTAGAATATCTGTCTCCCTGAAGTAAGATTTTTTAACAGCTTTAGAACTTTACACTGAATTCCACTTTAGTTTCCACGACAACGCATCAAGCTTCAATTAAGAGGAGCTTGATGCATTGCCATTTTGATTTAAAATTGCTAGTTATGTGACAGTTCAATTGTAAATTTCTTGATTCCTTGAGGCACAGAAACAATTCCACATGTGATACCATACTGCTCAAAGGGTTAGTTCATCCAAAAATGAAAATGTGTTCTTAATTACTCACATTCATGTCATTTCAATCCCCTGAGACCTTCATTCATCTTCGTAATACAAGTTAAGATATTTTAGATGAAATCCAAGAAAATTCTCTAATCCTCTTTAGATTGCAATGGTCCTGGCTCATTCAATGTCCAGATAAATACCAAAAAATATTCTCTAAACAGAACATATGCCTTCAGTGGTTTAATCAGAATATTATAAAGTTATGACAATACACATAGGCAAGGCAAGTTTAATTATATAGCACATTTGATACACCATGATAATTCAAAGTACTATTCATAAACAGGAATAAAATGGACAAGTATAACAAAATAAAAACAACAAAAAATAAAAAATATTAAAAACAGATAAAAACATATTGAAATGTGTTAAACAGGTTTTAAAGGAATGAAAAAAGAAAAGACATAATAGTGCAATCTTTCAGATGTAACGCAGTGCTCATTCAGTAAAGTCTTGATTTGAAAGTGCCTAATGTTGGAGCACATCTGATCATTTCTGGTTCGACTCATATGCCTTGACTGAACCCTTGTCATGTGTTCACACCAGACGCAGAACGTATGGATAAAATCACGCTATTTTCCCGTAAATAGATGCAAGAACATTAGAGTTTACTCGCTTCATTCATGCGTCAAAATCCACTTCATTCGCGCGTCAAATTCACTTCAGAACAGACGCAGATTCGCGTTATGGGCAGCGCTTGTCTGCACGGTGACTGTAGCTTCATTGCTAAATGGTTAACATGGATTTTATTTAGAAAATAACTGTATTTATGTGATTTATGAAGGTTGAAAAACAGTCCACTAGATCCTTTCAGAGGTGCACCCAGCTCTGTGAGCTCATAAACTCCTCCAGAAACTTAACCTGGATAATGGTGCTTCTGACTGAGCCGAGGCCAATTTGATGAACTGTTGTCGGTGTAGGCAGGAGGATTTTTCCCTGGGACACCAACAACAGGCGCTACGTCATAACCATGCCCCCACAAGAACAAGCTCCTGACTGGTTAACACGGCGCGAATGTCCACTAAAGTTTAGATTTTCAAATTAAATTTCGCCAGTGAGGAGGCCGTTACAGTAATCCACCCTGCTGATGATAAAAGCTTGAACAAGTTTCTCTAAGTCCTCACGGGAAATAAAGTATCTTATTCTTGTAATGTTTTTGAGATGACCCTCATCCCTCAAATTTTATTCAACAATTTCTTATCCTCTGTGCTAGTATATTTAGTTAGCGTAGATATTCGTGAGCACTGATGCCCACACATGACTTCCTCGGTTTGAAAGAGCACATATTTATTCGAGATAAAACATCAGCAGTGTGATTGAGTGTGGCAAACAAAGTGCACAACACTTATGAAAGAGCACCCTATACTGACTCTGAGGAGAAAAAACTCAAATAAAGTTGTTATTTTTGATTTATATCCTCACAGAATTATTTGATATTATTCCGATTGAACCACTGAAGATGTATAGACAGTTTTGAGGATGTTTTTTGGTAATTTTCTGGACTTTGAATGAGCCTGGACCATTATCTAAGATACCTTAATTTGTGTTTAGAAGACAAACAGAGGGGCTTCAGGGGTTTGCAATGACATGGGGTAATTAAAGAATCCTCATTTTTTTTTTTTTTTTTTTTTTTTTTTTTAGAACTACCCCTTTTTTTAATTACCCCTAAGACTAAGGCCCAATTCCAATTCTACCCCTTAGCCCTTCTTCTTAGGGGTGTCCCAATTTTCTTAATCTTTAAGGTGTAGAGCTAAGGGGAAGGGCTAGATAGCCTAGATAGAAAATTTCCAAGAACACACCATCTACAATGGCACCATAGCTGCACTCGGAAGTCAGGAGATTAGTATTTTTGTCTTTATTACGATTTTTACGACAAACACACATTTTAATACATACGTAATCACAATTATGTTTTACCATCATGCTTTAAAACAAAAATTGCTAAAATAAAAACCGCCAATTTTTGCTATCTATAATCCATAATAATATCTCCTGTACAGCAGTCCCACAACATTCTGTCAAACGATGAATATGGTGACGGTGTGGATGCACAGTACAGTTACAATCTTATTGCCCCATTATATCATCATCATAACATAATATATGCCTTTAGTGACTTCCTGAAGATAAAATACCAAAAAATAAGACAATGGAACAACTACAGCAGTCGCGATCATCTGATCTCATATGAAGCAAGAATTGAGATTGGTCCTAAGAACTACCCCTACCCCTAAGAAAACACATGCTTTGATCTGGTGTTTGTCCACATCTGCTACCTTCAGCATATGTTGTGTTAATTAGGCTTTACAGAACACAAAATGCTGCATTATGCATGCCAGGCCAGTAGGTCATGATGTTACTTTCAAAAGAACCACTAGGAAATTGTCCAAATACAGTCATGTTGTCCACAATATTTGTTTCAGTGCATGACTGACTGAACCTGTAAAACTCTTGATGTCAACATTTGCACACATTGAAATCGTTTGGGCTACACGGACATCTCAAACTGCCATCGATGAGTAAAAGATTGACCAAAACCAAAAATATTTTATTCATAATGTTAATTCAAAAATGATCTTCCTGGACTATAATATCACAACCTCTTGGTCTGATATGTATGAGTAGATTGTAGTGTAAATGTTTGTTTGTGTGTGAGAGAGTGGGAACGCACAGAGATGTAAGCATATATTTACCTAGTAAAGTGTGCGCTCTGTTCTTCACAACGTCTTGCTATTTCATTTCCTGACCTGACCTGTGTCTGCTCACTCATGCGAATCCCCGGCTCTCTTTCGCTTTCCTGTATCTTTCCATCGATCCCTCTCTTTTCTCTTCGGTTCAGCTTGGGAATGAGTTTTATTGATGTGACAAGACTTTGGCGGCACGCTTGGAGCTCCTTCAGTTTTACCTCCCACTGATTTCCCCCTTCTTCATCATTCATCCCTCTATCCACCCCTTTTGTCTTTCTCATCCACCCATCTTCCTCTCTCCACCCCTCTGGCCTGTTCAGTGTATAAGGAGGCTGTGCGTGTGTGTGTGTGTGTGTGTGTGTGTGTGTGTGTGTGTGTGTGTGGTCTACGTCAGCCATGGCTTCAATTACAATTCATCTCCATTAACCTAATTTGGGTCTTTGTGAGAGCGTGTTGATGTTGTGTATGAGTCTACTCTCTGCAGCTCTTTCTAGTTGCTTTGTAGACCATTTGCATTTACATTTACTGCAGTGTCTGTAAGCAAAAGGGAAATCGCGGAGGAGAGAGAGAGAGAGAGAGAGATGTGGGCAATGGGGTAAAAACAGCCCTAGGTTCTGCCAGATGGCGGACTAAATGCCCCCACTCCCTTTCATCACCACCACATGCACTTTTTGTTCTCTCTCCATCAGATGAGCAGAGGGATACAGCTTGTGTATTATATTCACACGTAAGGACAACACAATCCAAATATTAGAATGGATTGCTGAGTAAACACATGTTTACATGACGATAATACACCAAAAATGCCAAATTTCTGAACATAGCATGGTAAAAATGATCCCCATTCGCATGGAAAATGGCAAAAAATGTTGTTTAATGGCAGTTTTGTGATAATGTCACTTTGTAAAGAGACACTGCATATCTGTGTGCATATAGTTCACCATTGTTGTTTTGGCTGTCAAGTAGAAGAAAATGGGGATCAAAGTGAAAACCAAACTATAAAAGATAATGTTCTTAGCAGATTATATATATATATATATATATATATATATATATATATATATATATATATATATATATATATATATATATATATATATATATATATATATATATATATATATATATATTTGCTGTGGTTACTAACTCACAAGAATGGCCTATCAAAATCAGGTGTTGTTTTGCATCAATGTAAGAACAACTCCAATATCACTTTAAACAAAAGTTGCACATTGTTACTTTTGACCCCATAAGTAGGGATGAAAGTAACTCACGAGTGGGTCAATAGTAACAGTAATAATTGCTAGATTTTCTGGTTTAATCCTGTTTATTTTAAATATATCTGATTATGACCTTGTTAACGTTCATTGCAAACATATTTTGTCCTTTACTTTTGCAAAGAATATTAAACAGTAATTTTATTTAAAATTTTAACTTCCATCAAATGTTTTCAAAAAATTAATGCATATTGCCAATAATAATGAAAAATATTTAAATTTTTTTTTAAAAATAACAGGGACATAAATAAGTGTTACTTTCGTCTCTACAGGAACTTTTGACATTTAAACCTGATTTACTTTTAAACTGAAAAACTCAGACATTTCAAACTCAAGGACGTGTTATTGCGCTAAATAACCTGTAGATTAATTATTAGTGTGACGCATGAAAAGAGAAACACGACTTGTAATAAGAAAAAAATATATACATATAAAAAAAATGCTTAAATAATTGACTTTTTGCATTTAAAAACTGAAATTTGGAGCTAACTACAGGACATGGCCTCGAAATCACATGATATTTGGCAACTCCATCAAGGGTTGCATGCTGAATGTGATGTTGTAGCCTGGAAATCAAATGTCAGGGCTTTGAGGAATTTGCTTTGCTACTTTCGTCTAGGGTTGGGCGATATGGCAAAAATGTAATCTTGATAATTATTTTCTATAGTGAACTTTAACAATAAATATTTTTGATATAAGTTGTTAATGCTTCTACATTTAAAAGAGTACCCCAACAATGACAATGAAAAATTTCAAAAATAACATTTTGCGACGATAAATTTTCGGTGGCCGAAATTTGGTACATCTCTAATATCAACACACTTTTAGATTCCCATTGTTGCACATTTCTGCAGTGTGATTGGCTCTTAGATCAATATAAAGTAAAAAAGTCCAGAGCTTATTATTGTTATTCACATAAATTTTATCGCGTTTCGATATAATATCGTTCATCGGCCCAGCCCTACTTTCGTCCCTGCTCAGCCCTACTTGCATTTGCTCATACAGTATACTGTGTAAAGGTAGATAGCAAGGCTTTTGCAGCTAAGCAACTTTATGTAGTTATTGGTTTGTTTGTGTGAGAAACAAGTCAAACTTTAAGTTGCAATTGACTGAAACCATTTTCAATCCAGTAATGGGGAAAAAAATAAAGAAATCAAACTTTGGATTGGGTGACAAACAAACAAACTACAGTTAAAATAGTTTGAAATATAAACCTGTAAATACATAGTAATAAACTGACAGTACTACTTTAAAAATTATTTCACATTTTTAATTCACTCTATAAATTATATCTTATGCAATATTTTGATTTGAACTACTAAATAACTTTGTTGAACTACACAGTTGAATTTTCGAGATCAAAAATCAAAGCAGATATAAAAGCTTCCATAATGCAATTCAGTCATTCTATTCATATTTTATCTGCTTGTTAAATTGTGATGTATGGTATAGTTTCAGTGTCTAAGTTGCTACTCGTTTGGACTGAGAAATGATTTGTTTATGACCCCTTTTAGTCCTATCATACAATAAATAGAATTATGAAATAAAATTGTGGTGTACACAACAGTCTTTAGACTTACTGCATCACAGACACCACTAATTTAACAATTTAGAAAAAAAATTCAATTACTTTCTGGCCATCAGATATTAGACATGGATATATATTGTGATCATGATTTTTTGAAAGTATTACAACGCTTTGTAAATGTTTATTATTACCATTTATTGAGTCTCCCCATTCAGTTCGATAGAGCGATTAGACCCGGAAACCACTTTGCATGACATCACACTTAACAAGCAGATTAGCTGATGCTACTGCTTTTTTGTTGTTGTTTTTTTTTTTTTAATGTACGTTTGGAATGTGAAGCACAGTAAAACATTTACATCAATCCTACACGAGTTAATATGTTTCAGTGCTTATTTAAATGTGCTACATTGCAAAATGCAGTAAAAATCAATGTTGTTTGGTGTCACTGATGTCAGATCTGGTACAGCACTTCTCGTTACACCAAGTTTTATTATCCACACACAGAAATGAAATGAGTGTAATGATTTTCAGTCAATAACGACATAAATTTCAGCCGCTAACCTATCCAATAGTCTCACCATAGTCTCACCAGAGGTTTAAAACAGTGATGATCGATGACAATTGATATGAAATCCACTTTAAAGCAGATATCTGTCGTTCTCAATGAAATCCTTTTGCTTTTGTGTGAGCACTTCTCGCCAAATGTGTTTCAGTAGCAAAGCATTATTTCCGAAACAGCTGAGCTCATTAAAAGCTGCAGTAGTGTGGGCATTAATGCAAAGCTTAGCACGGCAAACAGTCAGATCTGAATAACCCAGTTTTATTTTAAGACTAACAGCATCCACATCACACATATGTAGCAGGTGCCATAGCAACTCTGACAGTATGTTGGGATGTCTATGCAGATATACTTGTCATATAGGCGTGTACATTATGTATGTGACAGAGTCAATTTTTGGCGCGTGCACATGGGTCAGTTTGTGTATTTTGATATTGATTTGTGGGTTTGTTTTGGGGGTGGCAGCACTGCAGGGTGGTCTCATGCTCAGATTAGTAATCTGCGCGATATGACATCTTTCTGATAGCAGCATATCTGCCATTAAAATCAATAATCCTCTCATGGGACCAACCCTGAGGCCAGTGCGCTAATGCACCGAGCTAACCAAACACACAAACAAACAAGTCACATTGATATTTACATAATCTTGCATTGATATTTACATGTTTGTTTGAAAAAAAAATCTATGTGTCTCTTCTATTCTCTCTCTCTCTCTATTTTTAGGTGTTTAGTAAGGGTCTGCATATATTTAAGCTGTTCTCTTGTCCTCTTTTTTCTTCTTTCATGTTGCGTAAAGGTTAAACCTGATGTGACCCATAACCCAGACAGCCAGAACACTGCTTTGTCTGTCCAAATGAGTGTGTGTGTGTGTGTGTGTGTGTGTGTGCCCGGCTCTCCATCTCAACCCTGCCATCCCAATCATTCAAATGAACACCTAGGAAATTGGAATTGATTCGGCCCCTTTGTGTGTGTGTATGCGTGTTCGGGACCCTTAAACAGGATAGATTGTCACCCTTATGCAGGAAAAATGCACATTTGCAGACACATTTTTAGTATCAGTGTGGAAGTTTGATTGACATTGATTGTTTTTATACTGAACTAATGATATTTTCTACTGTCTACTTTTCAAATCTAACCCTTACACCATTGGTTGGATGGATCAGTTTCAGGTTTTACTGTTCTTTTGGGGACATTTGGTGTTCTCAGCACTGGAAAAACCTGACACACACATACACACACACGATTTGAAGAGCAGGCAGTGAGCTTGTAACTGGAGCGTCAATGTGTAATGCCAGGGAGATTAAATGTATGTTTTTTTTTCCGCTCTTGATAAGTCAACAGCGCGTACCAGCGCTCAGCTAATAGGAAGACGGCTTGTACACACACGCATCGTGTTGCCAAGCAGACATCGCCGACTGGCATGCCCGTGTGTTTGTGTACGTGCATAAATATGAGCACCACTAACGATTCCGCATATCCCGAGCAGTAATGCCAGATGCACCCTCACCACATACACATCTGGGGCCTGCATAATCTATAGAAAAATGCCATTTGGATGAAGGAGGGATTAAAAAATGGATAAAATATATAACGAGAAAAAGATATAGCAAAAAAAGAGGGGATAAATAGAAGTAGAGGAAGTATGGGCCTTTAAATTTTGAGCAGGCACTTAAGGGGACAGCACAGAAATGCATATTTCTGGAAAGACTCGGAAAAACAGCTTTAAGTGTGCACGTGCTGCCAGGGCAGCAGTTTTTAATGGGAGCGTGTGAGGTGTGCAGGGGAGAGGAGCGAGAGAGGAAGAGGAAGAGAGGAGAGAATGGAAGCCTTAATGGATTCATTTTTGCTTCACTAATTTTAGGGCCTTTTAACAGCATGTGCCTTCTCCCCTTTCTCTGCCTCCCTCTCTCTCCTTTTCTCTGCATCTCCAGTTAATTTAATGAAGAGTCGCCCGATTGCTTTTAGCATTAATATTCCAATATGGAGTGGTGTAAATAATAAATGCTTCTCTCTCTCCCTCTCTCTCTTTCTCTCTCTCGTTCTCATGGATGATGTTGAGTCCCATCTGTTGTGTCTTTGGTGCTACTGACTGAGCACTCCCTCTGGATAGAGAAAAAGAGAGAGAGATAGAAAAAGTAGACACATAGCAACAGTATGGCTAAAATGGAAAGGTGTGTCTGTTAGCAAATCTGTCGGATTTCCAAATCTGTTGGAATGAGTGCAATACCAAATTATACAAAGACTGATTATTTTATTTTATTGTTAACTCTTCTGAAGTGTTCTGAAACAATGGTAATTTGTTGTCTAAAAATTAAAGTGAATGTCACAGCATTTACAGAATAAAACTAATATAACATGTTATAAAACTAAAAATAAAAAATTAAATGTTACATAAATCTAGAAAACCTTTTGTAAATCTTTGAAATATTTATGATATATATTGAATCCCTTAGTATGAGATTTTAACTGCATGAACTTTTAAAAATCATTATTATTATTATAATTTTTATCAGTATTTTAAGAAATGTCTTACAGTTGGTAGGTTATTCAATCGTTTGCTTGGTTAATTTAAATGGTTTGGCTCATTTCATTTTCATGTGTGAGTAATGTAAACCTATGTGAGTAAATGTATATTTTTGCATATTTATTGTAATGTAAATGTGCATTTATTCATATACCATAAAAAAAGATTTCATCACATCACCATTTTTCTCAGAAAGCATATTTCTAAAGGTGCTGTTGACTTGAAATATTTTACCAGATGTTGGAAACAACCAAAGAAATCCATATATGCAAAGAAAACAATATTAAATAGCTAACAAATTCATATCGTGTATATATAAATGATTGAGAGAAGCAAGGAGAGGGATCTCTGCTTGTGTCCACAGGCTGTTTCATTAAAGCTAGAGGCCTCTTGCAAAATTGTAATGAGTTCAGCTAATTAATTTAGACCATGTCAACAGATGGCTAAAGCCACATGTCTACCGCAAATGAAAGGTTCTCTTTTCCTCTGTCCATCTTTCCATACTTATATGCACACACTTGCAAACACCGAAAAACATTATCACCCTATATCTGATCACTAATATTTGGATATTTAAGTGTGATCAATATATAATGGAGCTCAATTTACTTGTATTTGAACATTTTCAAAAAGATTACACAATTGTGACAAATGTTAGCTAAATATGGTAACAATTATTATTATTATTATTATTATTATTATTATTATTATTATTATTATTATTATTATTATTATTATTATTATTATTATTATTATTATTATTCAATTGCTTGACTTGTTAGACAGATGTAGGAAGTATGAAAGTGTAAAATATGTCTTAGTATTTTTGACTAGATATAATTTGTTGCTTCATATAATTACTTTTATATATCTGCCATATTTTTTTTTTCCCCATTCTAGGTAAAGAGTGTGTGTGTATGTGTGCATAATAGATGGTGTCAGTTTCAGGCAGAAAGGCTGATCGATCTCCTTTCCCTTGCTCTGCTCCTCTCGAATCAGAATGGGCCCAGAGCAGACCCCTGGGGTATGCCTGTGTGTTCTCAGCCTATTAAACAATTATACACACACATGGGGCACTCACCTCTGTCCTGACACACACACCCTTACATACACACTAACACTCTGATATCCCCTCCTGAACATCACCAGCACTAAAAGCCAAATTATATTTCAGTTTCGATGTGAATAATTATTCATCTTTTTTTTTTCTAAGCACTTGTACAATGTAGATTGTGTCAAAGCAGCTTAACATAGAAGTTCCAGTAAATTGAAACTGTGTCAGTCCAGTTTTCAGAGTTGAAGTTCAGTTTAGTTCAGTTCAGCATGGTTTAATTTTCACTGCTGAAAGTCCAAACACTGAAGGGCAAATCCATCGATGCCCAGCTCTACAAGTCCCAAATCAAGCAAGCCAGTGGTGAGGAACAAAACTTCACCAATTGACAAAAGTGGAGGAAAAATAATTAGTGTGTGTAAAGCAGAATGCATAGCTTTTAGAATACTCAACTGACTCAACACAGGTGGTCAAGAGGTCTACTAGAATGTTTCATCATTCAATAAATATGTTCAATGCCTGCGTAATTTCTCTCCTAAAATATTAAGTCCAGTTGAATGAAGTAGGCTAATATACTTTAACATTCCACCCTAAAAAAATCCCATACATGCTAAAAAGAGTATATCAGTTTCACTTTCCTGCTTTTTAAAAGTTTAATTATAAACTATAATATATAATAATATAATAATTATAAAATATATTTGTATACATTTGTAATATCATCTAAACTTATGAAAAGTTCAAGTATTGCATTTGAAGTGCTAGGCTGTAGCACTGAAAAAAAGAAGACATAAAAACAGATGACTTGCAGACGATAATAACAAATGTGCGTCCTGGCGAGTGCACGTGGCCGTGATGCAAATGTGAGAGTGGAAAACGTGCTCAGTCACGCACACATTCAAAGTGACTTCATATTCTTCCATATTGTCAGAGGCTTCGTCATACTCGCACATTATAGGACTACACAATATAATTATATTATAGTAGCCTATAGGTCTACAATTACATCCCTGAAAGATGTCCGGAATAAAGCAGTTACTGCTCCATCATGTACACAATGATAAACACTGAAGGCGCAAAGCATCAGATGCTGATGTCTATGAGCCTCACTGAGACCCCCCCCCCCCCCCCCCCCCCCCACCCCCCCCCACCCCCCCCCCCCCCCCCCCCCCCCCATAAAAAAAAAATTGGATTTACGCAACTTACAGGGGTCACCCCATTGAGCTCGGAAAATACAGAATCCCATCCCTGCATTATATATGTATGCATTATATATTTGATGCATTTGTACATTGACGATTCTCGTTTATACAAGGTGATCATGTATTTTGTCCTTCTCTTTTTTTTAGCACAAACTAGAAGATGAGAGAAAGAAAGAGTGAGTGAAAGCAAGTGGTACCAGAGTGGTTTTAGCAGGTGTGGGTTTTGGGGGCATCTACGAAAGTGGTAAGCGTAGACAATCTGTCAAGGACAGGTTGGGCACAGAGGGGGTGGGTGTAGTTTTAAAGAAAATGACAGAAGCAGAGGGGGAAAGAGAGATAGGCCACATTAACGGCTACATTTGTCTGCATGCGCGTGCGGGCATGTAAACACAGCCACGACAGAGAATTGTTCCATTCTTCCACTTAACCTTCCCTCTCAACAAAACCCCTTTTTTTCACTCCGTCTCTCCTTGTATGGCCTCTCTCCACTCATGCAACCACAGCCATTTCACAGCTAGTTTTGGTCTGAGTACGCTAACAGAAACTGCCCATTAAAGATTAACAGTTAAAGGACAGTACGTTGAGTGCCACCCCCTTCCCCCAGCTCTTTGAAAGAGGTTGCAGTACTCTAAAACGAGGCGCGCTAGCTTTAAGCGACATTTGTCATTCTGCAAAGATCTGACGAATCAGCATTTTCAATGACCCCCCCCACCTAGGTTAGGTCAAAAATTGCTTTGAAATGCAATGATGATACACTTTTAGCCAACCGACTTCAACTAGACAACACAACCTTGGGCTTTCTCAAGCACACAGCCTACTTAGGAGAGGAAAACACAGACAGTGTACACTTGTGTTGTATTATTAAACTCTACCTAAGTGCTGAAGCATTGTTAGATACCATTATAAACAGAATCTGTATTTGCGCATGCATCCATATTTTGGAGGTCACGCCGTTTCTTACGTCTGCTACTCAGAAGCCATGTCTTTGTCAAAATGCTGTGTGTGCGCGTGAGCATCTCAGGGTGCGTGCGTCTTTGTGTGCCTGTCAGTTTGTGTGTGTCTGGTGCACAATAGTGGTAATTATGTTGGCTGTGGGGGCTCAAGGGGAGTTGGGGAGTTTGTATGTGTGAGCCAGAGCGAGGGGCAGCAGTCAAACAATAATATAATCAGGGGCTTTTGTGTAGGAAGGGCAGAGGGCAAGACGGTGTCAGCTGTTATTGAGTACTTATCCCTGTAACGCACCATTCATCACACGGGCACACTTATAGTCGCACACACACAAAAAACAAGTATCTCAAAAGCCACAATTTACTAAAAAAATATACTTAGCAAATATACAAAGAAACAAACATGCACACTCTCAGCTGGTACACAGAGGCTCCATGACTAAGAGTGGAGCTTGTTAAGGTCTGAAAGACTTTTATTGTATCGAGGCACTCTTAAAGCCAAACAGCAAAATCGCCACAGAAACAGCTTGTGGTATGGCGTTTGTCTCTGAGGTGACCGCAGTTAATCTCTAACTGTTTACTTTTAAATCTCACACATGCTAGAGGAAGCTCTGGTGGAGCGTTTGATGGATTGGTGTAAGATCAGTTTTGAGGGTGTAGAAAGACTATATGGCCACACTTGATGTGTGGTTACATTTATCGTTGTTTATCAAAGTTTTGCAGGCCAAACTGAGTCGTTTAGTGGGAGACCAGGTAACTGTTAATTTCGTGTGATTTCTGTGTACTGTGTAGTTGGTCACAACATTGGCTTGTGGTGAAATATGTGCCTCAGTGCCTACTCTCAAACTGAAGTAGAAATAGTGATGATATTTCCTCAGATAAAAACAAAAAAACAAAAGCACAAATAGAATAAAGGTTTACATGTTGAAAACATATGCCTGGATTGAAAATAAACATTCGAAAAGGTCTCAATTAGCAGAATGCAATTATAATTGTTTCATGTAGAGTCCAATCAATGAAAAAAAGCATATACGTGGCTTTCAGGATGTGTTTTGGTGTTTGTCTTTCTACCACATTAGTAAACCATTGGATGTCACTTTATTTTGATGGTCCCAAAAAATGTGTTGATTATAAATATTACATTGCACCTACAGTACATAACAACTAATTTCCATTAAAGTAGACAGTAAAATTAAGGTTAGGTTAAGCTGACATGTACTTTCAAAGATTCTTATTATCAGAAGAAGCTGTATAAGCTGATGTTAAGCAGACAGTCTGATAATACACTAATGAGAATGTTTTCATGCGGGTATATACAGGAATGCTAAAGGTAATTTCAATACCTCTTTAAGACTTTTTCCAAGACCTTCTCAGAATATTTTAAGACATCATCGACACTTCAAGTTCTAATCAGTATCAAAGCTTTAACCTAATATACAGTTGCTAATAAACAGTTGTTGTTAAATAAATCAATGTAGCACAACCACAGAACAGAACTCAGATAAGCTTGGATAAAAACAAAGCTTGAAAGAATAAATTACGTGGTTGTTTTCAGCGACAGGCTTCAGCCACTCTTTAAACTCGTCTTTCTCCAACAAGAAGTATGCAAACTTACATTTTCCCATTTTGCGGTCTGTTTCGCTACATGTGGACAGTGTCACATGTCAGTTATGTGACATCACCCGGACAAAGGAATTTGGCCGGACGCACCCTATAGCCCGAACCAGTCGTGTGGATCGAGCACGCCGTTGTTAATATTAGGAGGAAATTAAATATATTTATGCTTTGTTAGTCAAACACTTTGGACAAGGCTTTAACAAAATTTAAGACCTCGTAAAAATGCAATCCTTTGCAAGACTTTTTAATACCTTTTAAGGGCCTTAATTTTCTCATAATTGATTTATCAACTTTTAATACTTTTGTATTGTCATGTAGTTACGGTATATAACAAAATAAAGCCATACCAACCATTGTAGAGCATCTACTAAATATTTATTTAGGACAGATAGTCTTGATTCAAAACAGTCTAAACATATTATATCAGGGGTGTCAATCTCAATTCCTGGAGGGCCAGAGCCCTAGAGTTCAGTTCTAGCCCTTCTTCAACACACCTATCTGTAGGTATCAAACAAGCCTAAAGCACTCAATTAGTTTGATCAGGTGTTTTTAATTAGAGACGGAACTAAACTGTGCAGAGCTTGACACGTGTGTATTATATGATTTGCTAATATTGAGATCCTTCTGAATGCTTTGGTAAAACTTCAGAACATCCTGCATAAAACCACATCTTGATGATGATGAAGGGTTTTCCAGTGTCATTTAAAAATATGTTGAGAAATTCGGCAAATAGAAAGTGGATATGGTGACTGAGTGGGTAAATATGATAAATACAGACCAATCATAGACTCTTTGAACTAATTGCTTATTTAATTTTATTTCATGTTTATTCTTTATGTTTACTGTGGCATTTATACGGTTGGTGTCTTATTTGAATGGCTGAGCAAGCTGTCAATCTGACTGAGCTGGTTCCTGGTTTACAGTATATAGCCTCGCCACTGCATGGTCAAATCAGGACCGATGGATGCATGCATTGCTACAACATTTTTCCTGTGAAATTTTGCAAATGGGACCACATGGTGTGTAGATTAAGTGGCAGTCTAATATGTAGTCTGCATCAGATTTAGTAAATATTGCACAGGGGACAATTGTGAGTATTTGCCTAAACTTATAAATAAAACATCTATACAGCTTTGACTTAACGGTCATGCAATAATCGTTGATAAGTGCAACTAAAGCAAGTTTTTGTGACAGGCCCTGTGAAATCAAGAAATAATATGTGTGTGTTTTATATGTTCTAAAAAATTAAAAAGGTAGTTTTTACCTAGAAAATGGAAACATTTGTAATGATTTACTCATCCTTATGTCTTTTTTTCTTTGGTGGAATACATAAGAAGTGACACACACTGGTCACTTTATTAGGTACACCTTACTTGTATCGGGTTGGACCCCTTTTGCCTTTAATCCTTTGTGGCATAGATTCAACAAGGAGCTGGAAATATTCATCAGAGATTTTGCTCCATATTCACATGATAGCGTCAGACAGTTGCTGCAGATTTGTCGGCTTCACATTCATGATGCAAATCTCCTGTTCCACCACATCCCAAAGGTACCCTATTGGATTGAGATATGGTGATCGTGGAGGCCATTTGAGTACAGTGTACTCATTGTCATGTTCAAGAAACCAGTCTGAGATGATTCGCACTTTATGACATGGTGCATTATCCTGCTGGATGTAGCCATCAGAAGATGGGTACACTGTGGTTAAAAAGGGATGGACAAGGTCAGCAACAATACTCAGGTAGGCTGTGGCTTTGATACGATGCTCAATTGGTACTAACGGACCCAAAGTGTGCCAAACAAATATCCCCCACACCATTACACCACCAGCCTGAACCGTTACAATGGCAGGATAACAGGATTGAGCCATGCTTTCATGTTGTTGACGCCAAATTTTGACCTTACCATCTGAATGTCACCGCAGAAATAGAGACTCATCAGACCAGGCAATGTTTTTCCAATCTTCTATTGTCCAATTATGGTGAGCATGTGCGAATTGCAGCCTCAGTTTCCTGTTCTTAGCTTTCTTCCCCATTCTGATGCTTGCTTTGAACTGCAGCATATCTCCTTGACCATGTCTACATGCCTAAGTGCATTGAGTTGCTGCCATGTTATTGGCAGATTAGAAATTTGTGTTATTGTGTTAACAAGCAGTTGGACAGGTGTACCTAAAAAAGTGGCCAGTGAGTGTGTTTTGAAAGTCCACACAAAATTACATGTTTTTCAGTATACAGACTCTCTCTCTCTCTCTCTCTCTCTCTCTCTCTCTCTCTCTCTCTCTCTCTCTCTCTCTCTCTCTCTCTCTCTCTCTCTATATATATATATATATATATATATATATATATGATTTGACTTTTCTAGTACTTTTAGTATTTCAGTACTGTTGACCAATAATTTGTCTGTGACAGCATATGTTTGCAGAGTAGCTTTCTACAACTGTCCGTCATACGCTAAACTTGTAATAACAGCAAACATGGCATGGGGAGAGGAGAGCTGAGGGTTATGGGATTGCAATAAGTGCTCTCTATATGGTCTCTTTGGGCTTATCCATGACCTTCTCTTTACTGCAGATCAGCTGCGAGCCTGGCAGGGGGTTGAACTTGATTGTGAACTATATGACAATCAGCTCTTTGATCTCTGTCTCTCTCTCTCTCTCTCTCTCTCTTCTCTCTCTCTCTCAGGACTGTGTCCGGGATGATAAATAAATGTTTCGCTTTGTCTTGTCATCAATAATGCATTCTTCCTTTAAGTGCTGATGTGAGCTCTTCCATTCTCTCCCTCTCTTATTCATTCAATTTATTCCATCCATCAGCTAAAGGTAGACGAGTGAACTAAGAGATTGAAACAGCGAAAATCACTTAAAGGGTATTGTTGTGAATCGGTGTTTGGGGACGTGTGTGTTTATGTGTGTTGTACAGTTCAGAGAGAGAGAGTTCAACAGGATTTTCGGCTATCATCAACTGTTGCTGCAGGGTTTTTGCTTGAAATGTACTTTAACTTTTCATTGCCTTAACACAGATGTTTCTCTCCCTATTCATTATATTTTTATGAAGTTTTGGTTTGAATTCCATTTTTTTTCCTTTGGATATTACAGGGAAAGAATCTGCTGTGCATTTTAAATCTAGCCTTTTGCATTATTGAGTGTTTCTTTCAATCAAAATTCACAAATTCCACCATGTGTGAAAGACAAATAGAGATGGATAGAGTAAAAGAAAGAGAAATTCCACTTCTGCCGAGAGATTGCAACTATTTCAACACTGTAATAAAGTGTTTTGTCAGGTAACCTAAAAATGTGCATTATGTGGTAAATGGTAATTTAAATGAACAGGTTTTATTCAAATAAAAAAATAGTATTTTAAGAAATGTGCCAGGTTCATTAAAGCTCTGTCTGGCAAGGCATTCCATTCTTAGAAATGTTCAGCTCATATATTTGCCAAAGCAGTTATTTCAATTCTTTATACAAAATGCCATTTCATCAGTAAATCATTCCAGTTTTATAAAGGCTACTGATCAACTCCTGGTTAAATGTTACCATTTTCTATTTTAAAAAGCTAGTTTGCATGCATACAGTTTATGGTTTTCTTAACAACAAGATTTAACTGGATTATAACTCTGCACAGTCAAGCATAGAAAGTGGTTTCCTCTTTCTATAGTATGTTTTCAGAGATCCGTCAATCAGTAAATTTTAAGCCAAGACACATTACCATTTTCACCATCATATGAACAGGCATTTGTATGTTTGTCTTGGGACCATTTTAATTTTGCATTAGTGTGGATTTCATTGAGATCCTTCCTATAAATGTAAACCGTGATGTCACTTCAGTACAACTTTTGTTTGAATAAAACTATCTTTCCAAAATTAAGACCTGAGATCTTTATAATCCAGAAATTGGGAGCGGAGAAAGCAGATGGAGCGAGCGCAGGAGTTAAGGAGAGATGGGTGGAGCAAAGAGAGGGGCCCAGAAAGATGGAGAGATCAGGGGAAATATGGAATATGAAGGGGGCGGGGGTGACCTAATTGTGGAAGGGCAGGGCAGGGTGACCGCCAGTAATCAGCTTACTGTAGCACTCCACTCCTCAATCTGGGGCACCGTCTCCCTCTGTATGCATGTGTGTTTTTAGCCATCTCTAAGCGTGTGTTGATCATGGGATAGGTCATTGTGTGAGATATGCATCATCGCTATGATTTATACTTTGAATTTCAATTTGAACTGGAAGTTTGTTGGAGTAAAAGCCAAAAATATATACTTTATACACATGGATGTGAAAAATAAGTAACTTGGAACATGTCAACTAGCCTGATATTCCACTAACCCTAACCGTAAATCAGCAGTTCTGTAACTAGCAATTGGTTGACTTTACTTTAAAAATTGAGTAAATCCTTTGTCTTAAAATTATTAAGTAAATTTACTTTTAACAAATATAAACATTACGTTATGTCAGCTTAACAGTTTCAATTTACAATGGGTTTACTCACTTTTTTATGCAGAGTAACTAATCTGTTTTTAGTCTAGATATGGAAAATTGACCCCTTCAAAATGTTCAAATGTGGCGACTTAATCTTCAAAATCAAAATGCTGTGACTCAATCTTCCCATGTAACAGCAGATGTTGCTTCCCTGTATGTTGGACTTGTCCAACCCTTTTGTCAAATTAAGTGCCACCCCTTTGATTAAATTGACAAGCTTGCAGTGGGATCCTCCACCCAATCACATCATATCATATATGATTTATCATTTCATGTATCATACATACCACATCACATCATATAACATGTCCTATGTTAGCTTTGTTTAGGTGGGAGTGTCAAGTGGCAAAAGAAGGAAGGGTTTGCATGAAAAGGGGAGTTTCATTATGTGCACTACAGCTGATTTTCACACTGGCAACAAACACAAACAGGGGAGATAGACAGTGATTCGAAGAGCAGTGTATACAGTGGATCTGAGAGCTGTGTGGAAGTGGAGGATTTTCAGTCCATAATATTGTAGTGATATTACTGTAAACTTAGTAACTAAGTAATTTTGACTAGGGTATGTCTTAAAAAAACTGAAAGAGTACTGATGACGATACTAACTTTGCCATTTGAATAAACATAAACAAAGAACACTGATCACACACTTACCAAATTCGTAGAGACAGGACAATCAACACCAACTGGAACCATGTCTTTTTTGGCAAAAGTGGCCAATCCGGAATTCCCTAATTCCAGATTCGAAAAGCTCTCGGGTAAAAAAAAAAATGTTTCTTAAAAACATATTTTTGTTGCATGTTAGCAGACCACCATAATCCACTGTGCTCTATTTGCAGAGAAATGGAAACAAAAACTTCATTGCAGCACATTTATAAATGCCACACTGACGACCCATGTCTCAAAACAATTCTTCCCCTACTTGTTTAAATTAAAGTTGGCAACACAATGAGGCATCTCTATGAACACCTTAACAGGTACAAAGATTCTTTGAAGCCATATCATGCATATTAATGAAGTTGCATCTCATCCCCAATAGTACAGACATCTAATCTCCACGCTGGATTTTACACAATGATTTCATCACTGTGATGTAGTTTTTTTAAAATTTATTTTCCGGAAGAATAATTTGCTCGAAACAACGCCAAAAACGTCAAACCAATTTTCACTTGTTAGCTAAATATATGTGTTCTAATAGTGTTTTTAGTGACGTCGGACATATATATGACTGTCAACATCTCAAAAATGTGTTTTGGTGTTTCGTGACCTTTTAAGCACAGTCTGGGATAGACTTTTTTACCTCCTTTCCCCCCAATGTATCTTATTTCCTTTTTCTATAAAAAATGCTTCCTCTTGACTGGGGTGTCCTCTCCTGAAATGTGTGGTGTTTGTGTATGGTCGTAGGGGTCCAATTTCGTGGCATGTAACAGTGTAGTGACAAATAAAGGCTTCATCATCATCATCAATTATTTACTATTTCAATTTAATTAAATTTAGACTTTTAGATTTTTTTAAACATTGATTAAATGAATATCATATTGTGGGATGCAAAATAAGTTATTACACTCTAGAAATGCTGGGTTGGTTTAACTTAAATGTGCCTAAAATATGACCCCAATCACTGGCCTGGCCGAATATTTACCTTTAAATGTCCAAGTTGCTTGTTTGCTTATAATAAAAAAAACATACTAACATTTAGATGAAGTTCATATAGATAAGTCAGGTTATACAGAAACGTTTGAGTATATTCATGGTGTACTTGCCCATGTGTGATGATGATAAGCATATGCCCTGTGACAGTCTGAAGTACAGTATGAGTGGACGGCTGTAGGCAGCGTAAGACAGACTCCACTGGATCACTGTCACTCACAAACACACACAGAGACGCTGATGGCACATCACAATGACACAGATCTGGACCTCTGTCCTTTTCTTTTACCCCTGTCCTGTGTGTGTATGTGTGTGTGTGTGTGCTGTGCTCTCTCACATCAAATCAAAGGATGGCACATAAACTTTAGCCACCAGCCTTGTGCCTCCCTTCCCCCTTTTGCTGTCTCTCTCTCTGTCTGTGTTGATATGTGCCTGGTAGTGGCTGCTGCCACACTGCCTAATTGGGGCTGTCATAGGCTGTTACGTCCAGGGCAGAGAGAGAGAGAGAGAGAGAGAGAGAGAGAGAGAGAGAGAGAGAGAGAGAGAGAGAGAGAGAGAGAGAGAGAGAGCGCTAAGGAATGGTATGTCTCTCCGCTATCACCTCTCTCTTGGTAGCATGCTACAATTTGGCTGGGTTACGAGGGTCAAACAGGACACAAAATGTCAATGAGGACCATGACCTCTGGGTAAATACATTGTCACTAGACATTGTGAAGTGGACAGTGTTGTTAGTGACACAACGGAAACAATACTCAGTTACACTAAAAATATATGGCACCTGATTTTGAAGTATGACATAAAATATCTTAGATTCTCATTGTACAGGTACATGTTTTTAAAAGGGCACCTAGGTTAGCCCTTTTTCAGATTTAATATAAGTGTTTTGCGTCTCCAGAATGTTTCTGTAAAGTTTCAGCTCAAAACACCCATCAGATTTTTTATTATACCTTTTATTAAATTCCTATTTATACATTTTTGCACTGGGTGGTGGTTTTGGTGTACTGCTCCTTTTAAGGCTAGTCCTCCCGGCCCACCGTTTCTACGTGCCTTTCTGCGTGCCTTAATCTCCTCCCTCGGCTGCATCAGACAACAGACAGACTTAAAGGAAGCAGATCTCACGTAGCGTTTGTAAGAAATACTACAGTAAGAACTTTATCATTGAGTATTTGTTGTGCAGTTGCATCGATGAGTCACACAAAGTTCACGCACGCACACACACACAGATACACACGCATTGTTATAATTGTTCTGACACGCGGCTGTGCTGATGAAGTGAATCTAAAGTAAATCGCTGAAATTTATTACACACATGCTTTGTTTTAAAACATTTTAAATATGTGAAACTTACTCTTGATCACATTTGATGATGATTGATGATCCTAGCAAACTGAACAGACCTTTTATTCCCTGTTGCTTTGCGCACGTCTGGTCTTGTTGATATGATTATACACGCGACTACCGCGACATGTTAATATGCGCAGCTGTCAATCAATTCGGTGGGCAGGGGACCACACTCCTACGTAAAATGTCGGTCGATCTGAAAACCGCTCCAATTGGTCCACCGTTTTTATGTTGCTAAATTAAAGAAAAAAAAAATGACTGGGTGTGTTTATATCACCCCAATATGACGGTCTATACTCCATACATTTAAAGGTCAGTTAAAGGTTTAATACTGTCCAAATCTGCCAAGTGATGCAGTGGCATCTGAAGGATCGCATAGATTAAAAGACTTATTTTGGGTCTTTAATTATCATCAGCATTGCTATTGTTTAAAAAAAAGAGGTTGTGATTAACTTTAATTTCTCCCAATTTTTTGCTTCATCTCCTTACTACCTGAATTCCTTATTCACCCACCACTGACTTAAATGGGAAAGCTAACTGGTAGCAACTGGTAACTTATTGTGCTTGGGGATTTTTCCCAAGCACTGTAAGCCTGCTTAGTTTAAAGGTGCAGTAGGTGATCTGCCAAAATGCTATCCGTTAGTATAAAAGCTTTGAAAACACAGTCGAACCCGAACCCGAACCCGGCCCCGAGGCAATTTGTTCCGGCCCTCCAAATAGTGTGACCAAAACATCAAAAATAAAATTTAGTCCAGTCGAAAAATGGTAAGTTTAAGGCTGCACAGAGCATGAGTCACCTGACATTAAGCTAGTAGTGCGAGCAGCCGAAAACATTTGGATATGTTTGTAGAAAAGGCCTTTTGTACAATGCATTAATATTGTTGATAGGGATGCAATGAAAATGTATTTTTCACTATTAACCGCGCTTTTACTCATTAAAGGCTTCTCAACGCTGCATTTCTGTTGCACAGGAAAAAAGCTGCTGCAACCAAACAAAGTTATGCCAATACGCACGCACATTGGATTAATTTTAGCAGCAAGCCGTTCACATATTGCGTCTGGAGATGTGCACATATCGGCTCACAAGCGGACCGAAGCACTCGCGCCCTCTTGGCACAGACAATAGAAATTCTCATGCTTTAGTGGTGAGAGTTGTGCATGGCTTTTAGTGCAATGTAAACACAAGACATGTTAGACGAATTAATACAAATTATTAAAATGATTATGAATGTATGAACGCAGGAGGAGCAACAACAGTTCATTTAAATTCTTAGCTAGTATATAGCTTAAATTAACATTATACAAATACTATTTTTTTATTTGTTCTTATTTTTATTTATTTATTTATTGTTCTGTCATTTATTTTCATTGTAATAGTATCACTCATGTTTAAATCAAAAACTTTTTTATTTATTTTTGAGTACAAATAGAGAAATGGACTGTTGTTTGTTTTTTATTCATATTTTGTGCTGTATTTGGTTACTGAGCAGCAATAAAATACACTTTAAAATATAAGCAGTTTTCTTGTGATTTTTCTAAACTAGTAGTGTTTTAAATTTAATAAATGCATGATAATTGTGATAAACGTGAAATCATGATTATTCTTCAGACTATAATCGTACAACCAAAATCTATAATTGTTTCATCCCTAATTGTTGCGCAGTTTAAAACATAACATATGAATGTGTCAATGTAGAAAAAGCCTACTTGAGCAAGACTGATTTTGTGCCTTGAAATACAACATTTGGGTATGCTTGTAAAAAAAAAGCCACAGTGTACAATGCTGTGATGTTATGTAGTTTCAAAATACAACATATTACCATTTTAATGATGAAAAAGTCAAAGTGGGTGTCTTTATGAGCACAAATACAGCATATGGGCTCTTATATAGCTGTTGGGTCATCACTTATATTGCAAGTCATACCTCTCCGCCCCTCGTTTGGGATGCTTTTCATGAACTGGCCCCCATGACAAACTAATTGAATAGCCCTGCACTAGATCATATCATTCACCAGTTAGAAAACTTTATAATACTACAATTCTGAATGAAAAACTGTATTATCTCTAGCACGTTTTCAGTTGTGTAGCAAGTAAAACTTGTCATAATGTGCAATATTTCATGCATGCAAGGATTTCTGGTCTCACTCTCTCACACGCTTTTTTCCTAAAGCCACTACTGTATGCGCAGTGGTTGGCCGGCAGGGTGCAGCCCGAACATTCAAAAGTAGCATGGTAAACAATATAGGGTGTCGGTCACAGGTTGTCATTGTTCAAAAAATGGTAAAAGGCAGAACAGCGCTTATATGTTTTGTTGTTAAACTAAATAAAAATCTACATTATCGATGCTGTAAAAGATACCCTATGAAATTGAAAATAGTCACATCAATCTTTCACTGGAAGATTTCAGTGGCTGAACCACACTTCTGTGCATATAACCCAATCGTAAAACCACACAATCTGCTAAGCTTTGCGTGACTAAAACAGTTTTAAAACATAACATTACCTGTCTAAAAGAAATACTTCAGCCATGATGTCGTCCTTCCTCCAGCGTGCAAAACTAACTCCAATATTGATTCAGGATTTTAAAACGTTTTGATTCAGAATTTGTTTTTACTGCTGTGTCTTGTGTGACACTTGCACGTGCGAACAGCGTATCTGTCTGCGTGAACGGGGTGCACAGATGTGCAAATCTTCATTTGTTGACAGGGCTACTTATTAGAATTATTATCGACCCAATGAATTAATTGGAGTCTTATCGTTTACCCAGAATATTAAAATACATAAACACATTTAGATCATTTACGTTAATCATTACTATTGGAATGTAAAGAGACTTTCGACCAGCACAACAAAAAATATTTCTAAAGACAATCACCTACTGCACCTTTAAATTCATAAACTAAAAAAAGATATCAGATTTTCTTCATAAATCATTGCAGGAAATACTAAAACAGTCTGCAGTTTTCATCTGGGCCTGTAGATCTCCCACACACTTCAATCTCAGTCAATCACAACACACACTCAGTTCAATCTTTATGTAACATCTGAACAACAAGAACTAGCATGCTAGCACAAATGTACCACATACACACACACAAAGGGCCTGCCAGCTCTTCTTGTAATCCCTCAGACAAATTACAAGATCTTCTCCTCCTCCTTTACTCTTTCTCCTTCTTCCAGCAGCAATTGGATTTGGATAAAGATGGCTTTTCCTTTTCTCCTCTGTTTTTCCTTCGTTTGGCTAAAGACGGATTTGCCCAGGGAGATTACAGTCAGTGGTGGAGAGAAATCGCATTTGAGGAAAAACGTCTTCACTAACCCCAAACAACAACCCCCCCCCCCACCCCCCCAGTCCATCCATCCATCCCTCCCTCCTCTCTGCCTTCCTTTCTTTTTTCTTTCTGTATGTGCAGCTTATTGCTCAGAGCAGAACGGGAGAAAAAAAGCAAGATTGAGACTATAATCCTCCTCATGATGTAAGGGCAGATAAACAGGGAAAGACACAAAGGGTCAGCAGCCGCTCTCTATCTCTGTTTGTATGTTTCTGAATAACCACTGATCTAGGCTGGCGTAGTTAGTGGCATTAGCGATGAGGCTAACATTAACACTAAGTGCTGAATGGACTGGGAGTGTCAGAAGGCCAGGCTAAATGAGAGCTTAGCTGCTGCTCTTTGGCAGCTTAGCGTGTTAAGAAACTGGCCTGGATGTTGTCACCCGATGAGGCTTAAGCTGAGAAACGAAGTGGCCAGCGGCGCATCAGACAGTCTTACAGTCTGGAAGTGCGCAGCGGTACTGTGTTGTGTTGATGTCATATGGTAATACCATGATAATTTGGTATCGACTGATTGTATTTTCTTATATTATACAACTATTACAGTATTTAACATGGGATTCAAATATTCCAAAATCACATTATCATACCATATATTGTATGTCCAAAAATCTTAGCATTAACCTGGTACCCGTCTAACAAACATGTGGTATCACCACTGCGGTGATGCATACAGTATCCATTACAAACACGCAAAATCATTATCATAGATAATATAATTTTACACAACCTGACAAAAGTCTTGTCGCCTATTCAAGTTGTAGGAACAACAAATAATATTTTGACCTCTGGTTGATCATTTGGTATCAGAAGTGGCTTATATGAAAGACAAAGGCCTCTAGATTATGCTTATTTTACCAAAATAATATATAATCATGCCTTGATTTTAAATTAAGACAGTAAGGTCTGACTTTGCTTAGACAAAAGTCTTGTCACTTAACAGAAATAGTGTACAGTATAGAATATAAAGTCATGGTGCAGTGGGAAAGGATTAATATTGTGTCTGACTCCCATGAGCTTGGAGGACTGCATCCATACATCTCTGCAATGACTCAAATAACGTATTAATAAAGTCATCTGGAATGGTAAAGAAAGCGTTCTTGCAGGATTTCCAGAGTAGATCAGGATCTTTTGGATTCCTCCATCTTACCCCAGACATGCTCAATAATGTTCATGTCTGGTGACTGGGCTGGACAATGCTGGAGCACCTTGACCTTCTTCGCTTTCAGGAAGTTTGATGTGGAGGCTGAAGTATGATAAGATGCGCTATCCTGCTGAAGAATTTGCCCTCTCCTGTGGTTTGTAATGTAGTGGGCAGCACAAATGTCTTGATCCTCAGGTTGTTGATGTTGCCATCCACTCTGCAGGTCTCTTGCAAACTCCCATACTGAATTCAACCCCAAACCATGTTTTTTCCTTCACCAAACTTGACTGATTTCTGTGAGAATCTTGGGTCTATGCGGGTTGCAATAGGTCTTCGGCAGTATTTGTGATGATTGGGATGCAGTTCAACAGATGACTCATCAGAAAATCTACCTTCTGCCACTTTTCCAAATGATCAACTAGAAGTCAAATTATTATTTGTTGTTCTTACTGGAATCAGTGACAAGACTTTGGTCAGGTATAGTGTATTAAGTTAATGCTACAATAATGCATTATATGATTGCATGGTTTTAGACATGCTATATACCTATAAACCTGACATGTAAACATCCACATTTAATCCACTTTAATACCAAATGTGGTGTTTTCCAATATTCAAGTCTGTGACAATTACATTAACTTCTATATTTTAGCATGAAATCATGAGCATTTGATACCATCCAATTTACATTTGTGTGTGCATGCTGTTGAGTTTGCTGTGTCTCTTGTGTCTAGTGTGTGTGGGTTGGTTGGACAGACGTTGGGCAGGGTGAATAATTGAATGGTGCGGGCAGCACTAGGTCTTTAACCCTGAACCTCAAGACAACACAAGCAATCAATAATGCAGCTAGAAGACATGATACAGACCTACTTGATACCGCACTGGCACTCAACTTTCATTTCGGCTAGCACAGTATCGAGATTACAGAGTCTGAAGTTATTTCTATTAATACATCAACCAAATTAATGCGAATGCTCTTTATCAGCAGAGTTGACTAAAAGTGTGATGCATATATTATAATTAAGATGAGGGACATTTTTTTCTGCGGTGGATTGTGTTCTATGGAGAGAAGGAAAGTATGTGTTTGGTGTGTGTGTGTATGTGTGGAGCGCGTCCCACGTGGTGCGGTTGTCAGCCTGAGACAGGCCGCCGTGTGCTGGGCGGCTGCATGTGTCTGTGTGTGTATGTGTAGTTGTCAGGCCGCTGTGTGCAGTGTGTGCCACCAGCGCGGGTAATGGGGATGGACCTGTCAGCTCACTTAATGCAGCTAATGTGTGCTAGAGCCGGGGGATATGAATCCACACACACACACTCTCTCTCTCTTTCTCTTTCTCTCTCACACACACAGACACACACAGTGCTCCCCTCTCCTCGTCACTGCTCTGTCAAATTCTTTCGCTTCCTCCAACCTATGCCTATTCATTTCCCTCACATACCTTCGTTCTTCCTCTGCACTTTTACACTGTAAAAATGAGGTGCCTGTAGAGCTTAAAATATGAAGGCAACAGTTTGCAAGCTGAATTCATTTATGGATAAAAGTCTTCAAAACGTGAGCTTTACATACTTCATAATTGAATTTGTTAAATTATGAACAGATTTTGACCTGAGTAACCATATTAATTCTACATTTGTAAACCTTGGATTGATGTTCTTACGGCATTTGCATATTTATGAGGATAATAATGTATATAGTTCCACTGTTTAAGCTTTTTCAGTTAACACGTTTGCCTTTTCTGTTTAATTGTTTGCTAAGATGCTGTAAGTAAAGAGTGTGTGAAAGTTTTGTACAGCCGACTGTACACTGCACATAAATATTTGATGAGGCCAGCACCAAGGTTGTTTATGATTGGTTGTTTGGTGCTAAACTCGCTGTGAGTTTCTAGCACTGCATGCTTTTACATTGTGCATCTATGGCTCTGCAATTCAGATGAAGAGTTTCATAATTTCAAATTTAAAAACAAGTTTCACAAGTCAGAATTAAAATGTATTTATTTATAGAACCAAAACACCAATCTTTTGTTAAAAGATAGTAAAATGGTAAAGCCTTTTAATAAATCATTAATGCAAATAATGAACCTTAATTTTTTAAGAGTGTTAGTAAATTGTTGTCATGTACCCTAAAATATCCTACAATATGAGCTGTATAGACTAGTTAAAATATCTTAATGTCACATCAAGAAAAATGCAACTCATTTTAACATCTGACACAATAAGAATAAAAATAAATAAAATACAAGTCCCAGGCTCATCCTGGAAAAATGACTAATGATCCACAAATTAATTAACCTGAAGCTATGATAATTAAAAATGTAAATAAAACAGGAAGTACGTTAGGATCATTGTTATTGTTTCCATCCCTCAAAATGGGCTATAACTGAAAGTATTATTGTGTGTTCGTTTGGTGAATATACAACATATACTTATGTGCTTATGAAAACAAAACAAGAATATGTGATCAAACTAAATTTGATCATATTTGGCATAAAATCTTCCTGACAAATGGGGGAAATCAAGTAATTTGATGGATGACAGCTTTTTAATGGCAATATTTTGGCACTCAGATGAGAATAATAAATATCTATATTTATGAATAACATCTTTTAATGTCATCAAATGATTATTGTCCAAAAATAAACTAACATTGGATAACATTTTAGAGAGTTTCCTCTGTAAATTATGGTAAAATTTCACATGTACATAGTTTTTATGTACATAATGGACAATGTTAAATGTTTCACAGATTGATTAATTCATTATTTACACTACCTGGCAAAAGTCTTATCAATACCAGTTGGAAGAGCAACAAAAATAGCACTCCTCCTTATTCTTCAGCCTCCACATCAAAGTTCCAGAAAGTTTCATGAATTGGCCTGCCCAGTCACCAAATATGAACATTATTGAGCATGTCTGGGGTGAAGGAGGAGGCATTGAAGAGGAATCCAAAGAATCTTGATGAACTCTGGGAGTCCTGCAAAAACACTTTCTTTACCATTCCAGATTCCAGTTAGTTGAGTCATTGTAGCAATGTATGGATGCAGTCGTCCAAGCTCATGGGAGTCATACACAATATTAAATATTTTCCCACTGCACCATGACTTTATATTTTATACTGTACATTGTTTCTCTTAAGTGACAAGACTTTTGTCTAAGCAAAGTCAGACTTTACTGTCCTAATTAAATAATTAAAAATCAAGGCATCATTTTGTTTTATTTTGGTAAAATAAGCGTAATATAAAGGCCTTTGCCTTTAAAATAAATTACTTCCTATACCAAACAATCAACTAGAAGTCAAGTTCTTATTTATTGTTTCTAAAACTTGGATAGGCGACAAGAGTTGTCAGGTAGCGTATTTATGTATTCATTCATTCATTCATTCATATATTTTTAGTTTTAGCGATTTTAGTCCTTTTTCTACTTTGTGTCAAAGGAAACCGTATCAATTTTCATTTCATGCAATGTATTTTGAGACACCAGATTATAAATTGCATCATACCCTCATACAAAAAAAAAAAAAAAAGTGTTAATATGTACTGTTTGATACTAATATTACGGCTGCATGATATTGAAAAAACTAAACATTGCAATATTTATTTTATTCTGCAATATATATTGTGATACAGTATACTGTAAATACAATTTCACTAGATGAGTTGAATAAATGTTTATAAAGAATCTATAATTCTGGATTGATTGGGAAGATTCTGTAGGAGTCCAAAAATATAATAAACAATATACAAGAATAAATAAATTCAATAAATAAAAATGTGCTAATTAAATACAGCGTTTTATTGTTTTCCAATGAGTCAAAATGTATTCAGGTATACAGTAATTAAATAATCATATCAAAAATAATACTGCATAGTTTTCATTTTATAAACAATTCCATAAAATTAGTCGTTATTAATTTTTCATGTACCCTAAAATATCCTACAATATGAGCTGTATAGACTAGTTAAAATATCTTAATGTCACATCAAGAAAAATGCAACTCATTTTAACATCTGACACAATAAGAATAAAAATAAATAAAATACAAGTCCCAGGCTCATCCTGGAAAAATGACTAATGATCCACAAATTAATTAACCTAAAGCTATGATAATTAAAAATGTAAATAAAACAGGAAGTACGTTAGGACCATTGTTATTGTTTCCATCCCTCAAAATGGTCTATAACTGAAAGTATTATTGTGTGTTCATTTGGTGAATATACAACATATACTTATGTGCTTATGAAAACAAAACAAGAATATGTGATCAAACTAAATTTGATCATATTTGGCATAAAATCTTCCTGACAAATGGGGGAAATCAAGTAATTTGATGGATGACAGCTTTTTAATGGCAATATTTTGGCACTCAGATGAGAATAATAAATATCTATATTTATGAATAACATCTTTTAATGTCATCAAATTATTATTGTCCAAAAATAAACTAACATTGGATAACATTTTATATATTGTGATACAGTATACTGTAAATACAATTTCACTAGATGAGTTGAATAAATGTTTATAAAGAATCTATAATTCTGGATTGATTGGGAAGATTCTGTAGGAGTCCAAAAATATAATAAACAATATACAAGAATAAATAAATTCAATAAATAAAAATGTGCTAATTAAATACAGCGTTTTATTGTTTTCCAATGAGTCAAAATGTATTCAGGTATACAGTAATTAAATAATCATATCAAAAATAATACTGCATAGTTTTCATTTTATAAACAATTCCATAAAATTAGTCGTTATTAATTTTTCAAAGTTACAAATTTGTACATTTTCTGATGCCTGAATGCTTTTAAAACCCTCACACAGTCATATACCTCAAAAAACACTTGTGCAATAATAAATTATAATCCAGACTTAACATTGCATATACTCACAATGTGACTATTGCGAATAATCACATTGCGGTATCGATGCTGAAACGATACATTGCGTAGCCCTAACTAATATGTACAATAGTACTACTAATATGTACCATCAAGACACCAATAGGTGTACGCAAAGTGTAAATACAGCACATTTGTCAACCTGGTGACAGCTTTTGTACTGTGTTTTGTACAGCGTTTAATAGAAAGCGCACACTGATACGTGACTTCTGCTTATGTCAGTTTAAAAAACAATTCTAAATTATCTACTTTGAAGCATGTTTAAACTGCAGCCTTTTCCCACCATTATTTCTTTCCCCTTTTGTTTAATGCCATATTGATGCTGTCACATTGAACTCTTGTGCTCTTTCAGTATGCTAACGCGCGAATAGGTCAAAAATCTTGCCCTTCAGTAGAGGTCCCGGTGCTCTGGTAATGATTATCTGTTGACAAATGTGATGAATGCTGGAAGAGCCTGAACCCAAACAACCTAGAGAAAAAAAAAAGAAAAATCCAATATGTCCAAGGAGAGAAAGCTCATAAAGAAGCAGCGGCATATGGAGATGGAGAAATTCTCTTTTCCACGCCTGTCGCTCTGATGAATACCATCCATGTAGAGATCTACTGTAATCTGTCTCTCGCTCTCTCATCATCTGCCCTCACCTCCATTGTCCATTATTCTCAATTGTCCAATTCTAATCTCAAGCAGCGGCAGTGATTTTACCAATTAGGACATATTTCAGGATTAACATTTCTGTGAAACAAAAATCAGCCTGGCTAGTTCAATAACATTATGTCCAATAATATGTACAAAAAAATTATGTACAGGTACATGTCCAATTTTACCATAGTTTAGGAAACACTTTAAAATGTTATTCAGTGTTAGTATATTTAGGACAATAATCATTTGATGACATTAATAATATATTATTCATAGATATAGATATTTATTATTCTCAATGGAGTGCCAAAATATTGACATTAAAAAGCCGTCATCCATCAAATTACTAGATTTTCCCCATTTGTTAGGAAGATTTTATGCCAAATATGATCAAATTTAGTTTGATCACATATTCTTGTTTTGTTTTCATAAGCACAAAAGTATATGTTGTATATTCACCAAACTTAAGCAAAATAATACTTATAGTTTCAGTTATAGACCATTTTGAGGGATGGAAACAATAACAATGGTCCTAACGTACTTCCTGTTTTATTTACTATTTTAATTGTCATAGCTTCAGAGAATCCCAAAATGTACACATATTGATAAATAATGTCATGACAGCTTTTTAAATGTTAAGTTATGATTGAATTGACTTTTTTAACAGTTATGAAATAGTTTGACAACAAGCAGGAAATGTATATGGGCCAATAGCATGGCAACATAAATGGTCTATACAACTAACAAACCTGATGTTAGCATCAAAAATGGAATAACTGTGTTTAGAAGCATGTGACCATGAAGCACAAAATCATTCGTAAATGGCATGTGTGTATTTGTGGGAATAGCCACTGTGAGATTTATGAGAATTATGAGAATATTAAGTACAGCTTAAGTTCTTCCTAATTATTTTATTATTGATGAGACCATACTAATTTTCAGATGCATAAATTTATAACTTCATGTGTAAATCTCAATTTCCAAAAAATGTACCCTAATTACTGATTTTGTGTGTCCAGGGTCACATGTAATCTATGTATTATAGAAATCTAAAATTCAATTGCAGAAAACACAAATTGTGCAGTCAAACTATGTGATTACTGATGTAATATAGACACAAAAACTAACTTTTAATCTTGTATTTACACTTTATTTAGTAAGAAAAAAACATGTTGAGATGTCCCATCATGGTGTCTATAAAAAGTGATTTTATATACTGTTTTATATACTGTACATATGATTGATAAAAGTTTAATTGCATGCATTACATGTACTACACATAATTTTTTACCTGTAAATACGAACTGAACAGTGTCAGTATCTATGTACTAGTCACTATAATCCTAACTTGTTTGTCTTTCTTTAAAGTCAACATAATGACCTCCAAAATATGTTTGATTAATACAATCTATCAGACTAGTCAATATGCAGAATCTGTTTGAGAATGATGCAAATATGCTCATTTATATTAGTTACATTACAAATCATTTTAATTCCACCACTTCTATAGTGCACCAAATTGCAATTACATTGTACATTTATGAACAAGGATTGTTAAGTAGTATATCTTGGATATTTACTGCACAATTTACTGTAATTTAAAGTTCACCATAAGAAATATCCGTAAAATAAGTGTTTTGTCACAAATTTTGTGATTCATTCTATATATATATATAATCTAATAAGTAATTTAATTACGTGCATAATTATAAAAAAATAAACAGTCAACTTAACTTCAATCTAAAACTTTAAGTAACTAATTACTATTTACAGTATATATGCAGTCCCCCAATGCTCTCCATACCCTTCAATGAAACCCAAATCTGATCAGTTGATGTTGATCCAAAAACACATCCGATCTCTTTCAATCAGTTTTTCAGTTCAAGCAAATGCTGCATCACAAATGCCATTTTAGCTCGTCTCACACCAACATCTGACAACAAACCTCACTGTTAAACATCCCAGTTCTGCCTAAAACAACAACAGAAGAAGCAGCTAAAAAGCTGGTAACGGTAGTTTGACTTTATTCTGACAGTGCGATGATCAAGAGAGATGTGTTACACTATAGCGGTTGTTTGTCGTAAGGATTCCTCTAATTTATGCCTATTCACAGCTCTCACCTGCTAAGGCAGAAATGTTGTAATCAGTGCATAAAGAGGAGATTGGCCTCCAGTTTTGAAAGGATTTTTGATTAGGGCTGTTATGCGACGTGGTGTTGCCAGAGAAACGCATCATCAGACAGGCCGTGTTTGCTTGAAAGAGACGCACATGCAAAACCATCATCACTGCGCTCAACTGCTTAACACACGCAACTATAACGTTCAACTCAGCTTCTGCTTGAGAAATGCTGCATTTAGTGTAGTAGTTTTTCGCAAAATCAGCAAAAAAAATTAATGAAGGACTGAGGGACCAAGAAAGTCAATTCACAACTCATTTATATTTGATGTCTGTTATTTCTCCATTCTGCCTAGTGTCTGTTTTAGGTTCAGATTGAGGGTTATTTATCTATTTAGTTTCTAAAAAAAAAAGACATTTTCATGCTAATCATATTCTAGGAGTTCAAAGAGCCACCGATTATTAGCCACCGATTTTAGCCACCAAAACCTGCTTAGCATCTAATCGAGGTTTGGTTTAGAGTTTGACGTTCATGCTTGCAATGACATGAAAACAATTGCAATGACATGAAAACAATTCTGAAAAAAATTAACTAGTTATGAATATCCATCAAATTGACTAATATTAAACTGTATACTTTCATACTGTTTGTGCAATTTTTTGCAATGACCTGTTGGCAACTTGGGTTAAAAGTTCTTGCTCATGTCTTTCTAAAAAATAGTTGTTTTCACAACACAAAACATCATAGTATATTATTTTATATAAATTTACTACAATATATTCAAAATCTGAGATAGTTGATAAATATCTATAAGATTGACTTGTGTGAGTTTGTTAAATTGAATTTGTACAGTTTAGCTAGAAAATACAGTCAATCCTGTATTTATTCACACCCCTGGCACATTCTGACTAAGTTTTTATTAAAAGGTAAATAAAAGCTGAGAAATATATATATGAGCAATATCACACAAGTAGCAGTGCGATATGGCTGTATACCGACATTGGTGGTAGGCGTGAATTGGCACGAGGCCACAGGCCGAATGTCTTAGTATCCCACCAGTGACGATATACAGCCATATAGCACTGCTACTTGTGTGATATTGCGTTTACACAACAGTCCAACGGCATAATCATGTATATAAAAAGAAAATCAAACACGGAGTCTCAAAAACCCTTTTGTAGTAGGAACTACTTTCTTCTGCCTTTCACATCTGCAGCTGAACAGCAGAACAGCAGAAACCGTTGCTACTTCACAAATGTCACTTTGGAACTAGTGTTTGAATGATTCTCTTATGTAATGTCTAAAATGATGACAAAACAAGTGATTTTACTCATATTTTAAGAACATAAGGCTGAAATGCCATCAGTTTACAGAGATTTCCCAGTATTTCTCTGTTGCAATCGGGAGATCACAATAATTAACCCCAAAAAAGTCAGAGCAAAGCAAACACTATCAGATGACTATGGTATAAATACAGCACTACAATAAACAAGAGAAAGATTGACTTTGAATCTCACTAATCAGTTCTGTAATGATTTGTTCAGCTGTAGTTTGAAACTTCCACTGAAAAAAATGCTGTTTTTCTCCACTAAGAACTTACTATGTGGTCTCTGTCACCATATTGTGCCAGAGCAGTCTTTGCTCGTATGACAGGCTGATGGCCGCCAACGCGCTGAATCGCTGAAATTATGACTATTTAAAATAGGCACTATCCTTATAAATAAAGTGGATAGTTGCAATATAAAAAACTATATTCTCACCTAAAAAAAAAAGTCTTAAAAGTACATTGTTGCCCAACAGCTGCAAAATTTGTCAAACTGTAGCCCTCTGCTTGCCACTCATGTGGGCGGAGTAATACACAAGAGTAAAGAGGCGGTATGAGTGCTGATATTACTTTAATATTTCACAACTATAAGGCAAGCAGATTCGAGAACCAGACAGAAGTGTTGTGCATGTGTATAGATAGATAGATAGATAGATAGATAGATAGATAGATAGATAGATAGATAGATAGATAGATAGATAGATAGATAGATAGATAGATAGATAGATAGATAGATAGATAGATAGATAGATAGATAGATAGATAGATAGATAGATAGATAGATAGATAGATAGATAGATAGATAGATAGATAGATAAAGATAGAAAAACAGCCCTAATTTTTTCTGAAAATTGGACAATACATACAATAACATTGTATAAATGAATATGATTTAGTCACCAGCTGACTTCATATGAATAACTGACGGGTTACACAAAATGTAAAACAGTTGTGCTTCGCCATTAGAAGGCAACAGACACATTTTAAGTGTTGATCAATTGTATTTTTATACATGAATGAATGTATAAATTTAGTTTTGCTTGTTTGTTTTGTGAATAATCACCACTGGGAGCAATCTAGCTGCATGTTTTCCACTGGCATTGTTCTACTCAAGTAAATACACTGTTCTTGGACAGTAATGTGTTCGTTGTGCTGCACATGAACCCGTGTTTAAATGTATAGTCTATGCATTTTGAATGCTGTGTTAGCAGCTTCTTGTAGAGCGAGTGATTTTGGTATTTATAGTGTACGCACAAGTGTGTGTGTGTGTGTGTGTGTGTGTATGTTTGCATCCCACTAGATGGGTTGGAGGACACACATTAGCTGTGCCATAGCAGATGTCACCAGGCACATGGTGCATGGCTCATCAATTATAAAGTCTCCCTTTCTCCCTCCCCATCACATTTCCCTCATCTTATCGCTTTCCCCTTTTCTCACTCTTCCATGTCCTTAAATCTCTTCCTCTTTCTTTTTAATTGCCGCCAGGGTCAAGATCATTTGTGTGTTTGTATGATATGTGACACATTTAAGATTCACTGCATACATATTTGCGCATCAGCTCTCCTAAATAATATACAATTTCTTGATTATGTAGGTGTAAATTGTTAGTATGTATTTATTTGTTTATTTTTAACTTTTTTGTCCCTTTACACTTTAAAGTTTGTAAGTAGTTAAAAGTCTTTTGTGTTCAGTTAAAAAAAACTACATTAAGAAAAAAAATAGGACAATATTGTAAAATTGTATTAGCGTTTTACAGAATGGTTTCCAATATTGCTATACTATAAAATTAAATGCATTTTATTTCTGTCATTTTTTTGCATCAATGTCACACAATTCCTTTTGTAAACCTTAAGCTATGATTACCGCAATGCAACTGTATAATTATTAAAAAGTCATTGATTGAGAAAATTATTTATGTACTTGTCAGTATCAACAAATGTATAAACAACTAAATATATAATTTTCTAATATATTATATTTATATTATGATTTTCTTGTCCAGAATGCTATTTTAAACTTTATAACAAACAAGGAAGAATAATTAATGGCTTGCCGTGCATTGAAGGATTTTAATACACGAAATGGAGGACCAGACCACACGACGCATCAGAGTGTAGTCGCCTCCACAAAGTGCATTAAAGTCCTTTAACACACAGCAAGCCATTGATTATCCTGCTTATTCCATGGTCATTTGCTAAGGCAGGCCTAGTTCAAACTAGTTTTGCTCTTTGAGTACAATACTAGTCCGAATTTTCATCAGTTTTGATGTTAGATTTCCTAGTTCCTCCACTGAATAAGCAGTGACAGGCAGACAGAGAGAGATCATGCATGTGCTGTTTATACCTGCTAATGTTATTAAGATGCGATTTCATCAATTCCATCACAGGTGGACAAATAAGACAATCCCAGTCACACCTGGAGTATGTATATTTATTCCATGGTCTGTTGAAATTCTTGATAATAATAATAAAAATAAATAAATAAATAATAACAATAATAGTAGTAGTAGTAGTAGTAGTAGTAGTAGAAATAATAACAACAACAACAGTAGTAGTAGTAGTAGTAGTAGTAGTAGTAGTAATAATAATAATAATAATAATA
>NC_079449.1:35862953-35892953 GCF_903798145.1 Danio aesculapii
GTGTTCTTCATTCCCTTCCTTTTTGCTTCCTTCTTTCACATTGAACCCCTTGAATATTTATGGCCATTCTAATTATGTTCCTGAGTGTGGGAAAGGTTTTAACCAGGACTAGCAGAAAGAGAGAGAGATGGATGAAAAAAATAAATTTCCTGCATACAGCGTTGTACCACTGGATCCTCTATTGCTTTTCTTGGATGTAAACGGTGAGCAACAAAGCTCATTGGAAATTCTTCACACATTTACAATACCATTTATCTGAACTGCAGATACAAGGCAAGATGTATGCTTGCTTTCAGGTGGTTTACACAATGCAATAGAAGAAACATTTGATTTGTACAGCACATTTGAAACTGCTATTGACTAAAGTGCTTTCCATACTTCGAATCACTGAGATAAAAATTTAACAGACACTTCAATAAAATTCAACAATAATCCTGATCCCTCTAAACAACTCTAAAAACTCGAGACTTGAAAGCATCGACAGTTGGAGACATATTAATTTACATTGGAAGAAGGTTTATAGTAGGGGGCAACCACAGAAAAGGCCCTTAGATTTTGCTTTTGTTATATGAACAAAGAAAGATCTGATTCGAAGGTCTTAAATGTCTTGCACTTTGACATGGAATTAAAAGTTCAGTATTATATTTTAGAAGAATGCAATGCAATGCTATAAAAAACATCAAAAGAACCTTAAATTTTATGCAAAATTATGTAGGTAACCAGAGTTAGAAAGCAAAAACTAGAGTAAATCTCTTTCTCTTAATTGTAAGAATTAAAAGTCTGGCAGCATAATTTTGTATTTATTAAAGACAAGATAGCGGACACCAAATTCTGAGCCTAATATTCAAATGTCTCAGTATATGCAGATTTACTGGACCAGGCAATCTTCTATTGTCCAATATTGGGGAACCTGTTTGAATTTTTCTTTTCTTTTTTCAGTTTTCTTATTACCTGTCAATGGCAGCACTTCTGCTGTAGCCCATCCGATTCAAGGTTGAACATTTTGTCTATTTAGAGACGCTCCTCTTGGACAGGATCTTGGTTATTTGAGTTTCTGCCTTTCTATCCGCTCAAACCAACCTGACCATCCTCCCCTGACCTTTGACACCAACAGAGCATTTTTGCTCTCAGAACTTCCACATGAGCAGTTGTTGAGGCTGAACATGGGTTTCACTATTTCCCACTGTAGGAAACGGAGGGATAGAGGGATAGATGGAGGAGGGAAAAGAGCGGCAGCTGGCATTTGACGGTGAAGCATGCCTTTTTAATGAGCATATTAGCCCTCCACAAACCCACTCTCCTCCAACCACTGCACAGAAAGAGAGAAGTCGAAAGAGGATAGGAATGTAGAAATGGAGTGGTGGATGATATAAAGTAGTAAAGTAAAGGGTCAATGGGGTGGGAAACTGGAAAATGAGGAGAGTTTTGAAGGTGAAAACAAGAAGATGGCCCAACGATCTCTGAAACTGTTGAAAATTAAGTTGAAATGCAAATTAAATACTCTCCTAAAAATGAACAATTTGCTTTAAAGATTGCAAACACATAATGGCCCACACAAAATGTGGATTCAGGTGAACAACAACGGTGAACAAGTCACCTTTTTTCCCAAAAACATCTCTCTAAATGTGCTGTTGACTTGACATTTTCACCAGATGTCAGTAACAACCAAATAAAATCCACACATACAAAGAAAACAAACTGAAATTAAGCTATATGTAATGAAATGGAATGACATGGACAAAAAGCATAAAAGACATGAAGAGAAGAATATAAAAAATGCATGGAAAGTCCAGACAGCAGCTGAAAGCTCTCTATAGTCATTCAGCACCCCTTCTCCTGTCAGTGTAAATGAATATTAGCTTCTCCATTCCTAACAACTACACTAGGATGATGAAGATAAAATCAGAGTAAACATTTCTACAAGACATTAAACCCAAACACAACTAAGGAAACTCTCAGTTGGTTCCAAAAAGAAAAAAAAAGCTGCTAGAATGTCCCTTCCAATCACTTGAGCTGAATCCAATAGAAAATAAGACCTAAAGATCAGAGTTCAAAGACGAGACTCCACAGAATCATCAATTTTATAAACTTTATGGAAGTCTTAAAAAAATAAATAAATAAACAAAAATCACACCTGAACAATGCAAGCAACTCTATTACCAAGAGGTGCTTTGTTGCTACCACTACCAAAAAAGCCTGTATACAAAGTATTAAACACCTTTCAGCAATTTAGTACTTTCTGCTTGCATCATTCCATTATTACATATAACTTTTTGTTTTGTATTATTTGGATTGTATAGGGTTTAATCTGGTTTCAACAATTTCAAAAAATAAATAAATAAATAAATAAATAAAAAATTATATATATATATATATATATATATATATATATATATATATATATATATATATATATATATATATATATATATATATATATATATACATATATATATACATATATACATATATATATATATATATATAAATATCCACTGTATCCCCTAAGCAGAAAGTTTATACAGTTACGACCTCCAACCTCGTAGAGAGGTGGGGACTGGTAATTGCTACAAGAGCTGGCCTTCAGATATGACAAACATCCTCTCCACCTCACATCAGCATCTCAGACACAACGTTTGCATTGTCACTGGGAGGCTGTGAGGTGTCAGGCGTCTTTTATCAAACTGTGCTTCTATTATTACAAAACACTTCAGGCTGCCTGTACTCTCCACTTTGAATGTGAATAGAGCTAAAATGAAGGAGAGGTATCATTCATAAGCGTAGATAGTGAAAGAGGGGGGGGCAATGAAGGAATGAGTGGCTATTGTCAGAGAGTGTAGATGTCCTATTGTCAGCCTCTGATTAATTCGTTGGCGGCCAAGAGAAAGAAGAAGAAAAGAAATGATGGTGGCGGTGAGAGGAGGAGCAGAAGAGAGTGAGAGAGAGGGCGGTATTGATTTCACCGGAACTCTGTTCATTCCCATTCATGCTCTAGTCAGATAGTTCAGTTAATACAGCATTCAGCAAGGTCTTAAGATTTAGCTGGATGGGTGTTTTATTACAGTTCAATCTTAATTACTTCCTCGACTTGCACACACACATACGCCACACTGCGGGCAAATGTTAATTATGTGTTGTGGCCACGGCAATGTGGTAATTGTGTGTGTCTACAAATAGATTGATAGACACAGACAGACGGATATATAGACAAATAGATATATAGACTAAACAATTTATAACCAAACAGATCCTGTATCCATTTCCATCCTTCCTGTTTCTGTTTGGCTGAGCAGGTTGTTGTTTTGTCCTCTGCAATAGAGGAGAGCTTGTGTCACTGATGCTGGGCTGGGTTTTGCGGCCATTTACCATATGTCACATTACTATTTAATTTGCTCTGTGCATATCCACGGCGACCCTTTGAGCATCTCCACGGCTTGGTGTAACATGATGTGGCATAGTGAGGTTGGGATTTGGTGGTAGACCTCCATTCCATTGTTTCTATGCAAAAGAGTGGACAGCTGCATGGTCTGCTGCTGTCCAAGGTGCTGAACTGGAGGAAACCCTGTGGTATATTATCTTATAGCCGTTCTGAATATGTGATGTTGTCCATAGTCCTGAATTCTTTTAATACTATTGCACACCAGGAGAGCTACTGTCATTTAGACTTGCTATATAGACTTGCAACCCTGCTCTAACACACTTGCCAATAGTTATTACGTAACCCTGCACAGGGATGACTGCAAGATGGCAGCTCACCAGAGAGGTTAAAGACCTCTCTTATAAACACTGTCTCCTCACAACTTGTCCATCCAAGGTGAAAAAAATATGTAGCCCCACCCCCAGCAAATTGTACACACACTTTCCTGACTGGTATTTGTATATGTATATATAATTATGCATGTGGGAACAGCATTGATATCAAAAGCAAATTACGTTTATCGGGGTGACTCTGCTCTGACCTTGGCAATGCAATGATGGCAGAATTTTGATCATATAAACACACACACTTACACACATATGTTGTGGCCAGACAAGCACATGTTTATAGTTGAACTCTCCACACTCAGCAATGTTTTATGCCTGCCCCTTGTGTCCTGTCATTAGGGCGAACCAGGACGGAGCAGGCACTTGGATGAATACTAACATGCATGCGTGGATTACACAGGGGACAGCTGGCTCTGGCTCTAACATTCTGACCTTTCTCATTCTCAGAAAGTGAATTCAAAACTCTTAGAATTTTATGTAATCTAGTAAGGCTTTGTTGTGTTCCATGTTAAATCAATTGGGTCAAGTGTTTTTAAAATAATCATTACAATAATTCAGACAGATATTTCAGCTGATTTCTTTGAGAAGGATAATAGGGCATATTCCACTGTGGCTCACAGTAGTCTTCAAGTCACCATCCCTAAAACTGCCACAAACATATTTATTACCCTTGTGAAACAGTGTGTGGCCTTGCATGACTGTTTTCAAAGAATGAATTCTGAGTTGCCACTGGCCCCTCACACAGATCAGGACAAGGAATGTATCAGATATTCCCTTATCTTAGATGGCTTAGTCTTAGATAGAAAGGGTTTTCAAAAGAGGCTCACACACTGCCAGTGTTTTTGAAACTGCATTTGAGTATCAAAACGCCCTGTTCACACAGTACAACTGTGTCTATGACTATGTTGTATACACATGATGTCCATAAAACAGGGAAGTATTAATTCTGAGCATGACATGGATCCAATTATCAAAACTGTTGAGTGCAGTTCTCATGGATATATAGTGACTGGATACTGTATAAAACCTTCAGAGTTTTTATCTTCCTCCTTGTAAAGTACCTAAAGCCAAACAAGAAAGCATGCAAAATACAAGATACAAGTACTATGTTTCAACTCTATGCCATGGGAGACAACTAGTAGTCCACACTGATTCTGTACTTGAACTGTGGGTGAACAAAAGTTTATTAAAGGTGCAGTATGTACTGTAGGATTGACCTAGGAATTGCAGGCCAAAATCGAAATATTTGAGAGTTTTTTTGTTTTTTCAACCGGCCCCTACAGCAATGATGTAGGTTGTCAGATTGATGACACCAAGAGGAGTGAGCATGCCAGAAATTTGTGCTGTGTTCACAACAATTGAAGAATTAAATATTAAGTATGCTCCAGTCAGGGGCGACACAGTGGCTCACTGGTTAACACTGTCGCCTCACAGCAAGAAGGTCACTGGGTCGAGTTCTTCCCAGTGCTCCAGTTTCCCCCCCACCCCCACAGTCCAAAAACATGTGCTATAGGTGAATTGAATAAACTAAATTGGCCCTAGTGTATGTATTATATACAAAGCTTTTGCGGCAGAAGCATGGAATTTGCCTCAAATGCATCTACCACGCAAGTTCAATGAGGCATAAATTAAGGCAGCCTTCAGGACTGTAATAAAATATGCTGTGATTTCCATCACAACAACCCAGGGTGCTAAAATATAATTGGGTAAACTGCCAGTGGGTGGAGTTACAAAGACCGAAGCAAAGACAAACATTTCGACACGGAATACACATTTCCAAAGTAGAATAATTGACTTTGCCATTGTTTTTAAGATAACTAAGTATGTTAAAGCATGTTTCTTGAATATTTCCAACCATACTGGGGTTTTGTTATGCTTTAGAAGAGTCAAAAACTTACAGCACATTTAAGGTTTATCAACTACTGCTGAGTAAGCATGGCCATATAAATCTCCCACACAGTTGTGATTGAGGTTGAAAAGAGTGAGCCGAAAGGTTGCAGTATGGAGACGAAGATATACATTCATAATGGCGTTCGTGTTTTACTGTCATGTATAACAGTCCCACAACATACTTTCACATCTGATGCTCAATGACAATTGTTATGTTAATGTTGTTTTCGTGTGTTTGCATAGATGAATATGGCCACAGTGTAAATGCACAGTACACAGTACACAGTAATAGTACACAGTACACAGTAATATTTCCAACCATACTGGGGTTTTGTTATGCTTTAGAAGAGTCAAAAACTTACATACAGCACATTTAAGGTTTATCAACTACTGCTGAGTAAGCATGGCCATATAGATCTCCCACACAGTTGTGATTGAGGTTGAGAAGAGTGAGCCGAAAGGTTGCAGTATGGAGACGAAGAGAACAGCGGGAGCCAGCACAAGTAGAGAACACAGGCTGAAGTTGGACAAGAGTGGGTGGGAAGGGAAGAGTGACAGCAGGAAAGTGGAGAGAAGAAGATGCAGGGCCAGGCACAAGAAATATGCGGTGCATTGTTTGAAGAATTTGGCTTCCTTATCCAAATGTACCTGCAAGGTCTATATCAGTAAAGTACAAGAGAGCACAGTGTATAAATATAATGATAGCTAAAGGACATTGGTATGCAGTGGAGCATATGCAGCTCATGACTATAATCACAACATTGCACGCATCTACTGTAGTATATTATTCCATAACCCAAATGACTACAAAATAAAAAACAAAAGTGCACAAATTTGCACTTGAAAAAGTACCATAATTCAACTTAAGCAGGGATTCTCAACTCTGAGATGCTCTTGTATTCTGAAATGCAAACTAAGCTGTCCTCTAAACACTGTATCTATACAGGCACTATTGTTGTTTCTTCATGTTGTTTTGCAACAGATTTAGGCCCAATCCCAATTCTACCCCTAAGCCCTTCTCCTTACCTCTTGTTTTGCACGTTCATGTAAAGGGGTAGGGGCGTCACATTCCTCTTTAGCTTGAAGGCGTAGGGCTAATTGGAAGGGCTAGATAGCCCTTGAAACAAAGATTTTTCAGGACCACACTCGAAACCAAGGGGTACACCCCAGAATACACCACCTACAACGACAGCACTGCTGCATACGGAAGTAAGGAGATGCACAAATTAGTATTTTTTGTCATTATTATGAATTTTTACAACAAAAAAATCATGTGTTAATACATTCATAATGGCGTTCGTGTTTTACTGTCATGTATAGCAGTCCCACAACATACTTTCACATCTGATGCTCAATGACAATTGTTATGTTAATGTTGTTTTCGTGTTTGCATAGATGAATATGGCAACAGTGTAAATGCACAGTACAGTTTTGATCTTATTACCACATTATATCTTTATGATAACATGATATATGCCTTTAGTGATTTCCTGAAGATAAATACCAAACAATAACACAACTGAAATACCTACAGCAGTCGCGATCACCGATCTCATATGAAGCAAGAGATGCAATGATATAGGATGACGTGTGCAAGTGTTGTAGTGCTGTCCCATTTCTTAGGGGCAAATTTTGAAGCCCTTCTTCTTCACACTCTGTTTCAAGGGCCAAGGGGAAGGGGTAGAGGTACCAAAATAGAATTGGAATTGAGCCTTTTTACCTGGACTTGTCAAAGACATGGTGCGTGGATGTTCTTCACACACTAGTATCTGTTAAGCAGGTGTTTCGTAAATATGTTTGACCAATCGACACAGAGGCACAGACTTGTCCAATGGTTTAACCCACATAATTTTTATAACAAAGCTTCATTCTTGAAGAATTACTCAGCATACATCCAGCACAAGGGTCCGCCAGGTGTGCAAAGAGTGATTTGTTGTAATACAAGACAAGGTGAGTGCAGAACTGTAAAATCGTCTCTGGATATGCCCTATTGCAAAATTCATTTGACGCATTCTTACAAAAGCAGCAGTTCAGTGTGTGTTTGAGCATGAAAAAAAAAAAAAAAGAATCGACAATAGAGCCTTTTTCCTCAACATCCCTTCACCGCCATCCCATCACTTAGTTCCTTCTTCCACTTGGTGACATTGTTTTTACCTTTGATCCCCTCTTGTTCTCTTAGCTATTCTCGATTTTGTCAGTTCTCCTTCGTTAACTGCATTCCACATCGAAATGTTGTTGAGACCCCCCTACAGCCAATCAGAGCCCAGGCTGGCCTGTCTCTCCGTGTGCCAGGCTCTTCGTGCATGCCCTGGTAGCCCGTTAGTGGCTTAACGAACAAACGAGCGTTAGCATTCCCTCCGTTTACACCCCTCCTTGCCAGCCTTCCCATCATCCCTCCCTCCTTCTCTCGCATCGTTTTTGCACATGCCACCGCAGCGCCCCCTAACCCACATCACGTGAGCGCAGGGGCCCTAGCAACAGCAAGAGAGAGAGGGAAAAGTGGAGCGAGAGAGGGAAAGAGGGAAAAAGGGAGGGGGAAGAGACGCAGAGCATTAATAAGTAATGGGCCGAACAGTTTGAAACCCGGTCCTCGTTAGCATTGCAGCGGCGCCATCATTTGCATGGGAGCTCCTAGAGCAAATTCAACAACAGCTTCAGCCCACACCCTCTCTTTTTGTTTCTCTCTCCCTCCATCTTCACGTATATCGTTCTGTCTTCGCACATTCTCCTTCCAACTGTCTCTGTTTTTTTTTTGTGATATTTCGGTATTTCTTTTCTCTCATCTCGTGAGCGACTTCTTTTTCTCTTCCCTTCCGCTGTAGTTCTGTCATTCTCTGCCACTTCCTCAGGGTCCCCTGCCATTTGTGTGACGATTTCCTATTTTTGATGTTTTGATCTTCCACAATATTGTGTTTCGCATAACTATTCATATCTCTTGCTCCTTTTTTTTACCTTGAAAACGATGGCAGGAAAATGGTGGCTTTACTTCCGGTAGGGTTTTTATTTTAGACCAGATCTTTCCTAGCTGCACACACAGTCCGGTGCTAAGAGAGCGGGAGCTTTTGCCTGCCCTCCTGACATCCTTTAACAAAAAAACACACATTCCCAAGCATGTATATAAACCTTTTTTCTCTTTATGTGTGTGAGTGTGTTTCTCTGGCCTTTGGGAGTCTGTGTAGAGTGAGATGTAACTGGAAGGTTGCCATGCTCCACACATAAATCCAATTCCACATTTTTTTTCTTCTCTCGGTCTGACATGATGCCCCAGGCTGCCCACGCTACACACTCCAGCACAACCACAGAACTGTGTATGTGTGTGGTACACTCGAGCCCTTGTTTTAGACAGACCTTACATGCCCCCCTCTAATCCTGCATGTACTCAAACATACACTCACCTCAAGGCGAAGGAAGACTAGACAAGAATTGATCTACACTCCCAAACAGAACGGATTGCAAAGAGACGTGGGACTATGTGGATAGCTCTGTCTGTCTCTTATATTCCATCAGTCTCCATTTGTAAATGTGTACACCCAGTGGGTCACTTCTTCTGTGAAGTCAAATGTCCTATGTAAAGTCACACATACAAACCAACAGGTATGTGAATGTTTCCTAAAGCCTACACCGTTCTCAAGCAAACAAGTAATGGATTCATGCTGGATCCATAGCTTAGTCAATAGAGAATCGGTGGTGCTCAAGTGGGAAGTGGGGGTGTGAATATGGCTTGCAATATGACTCACAATTCCATTACAACTTTCATTCATTCATTAATTTTCTTTTCGGCTTAGTCCCTTTATTAATCAGGGGTCACCACAGCAGAATGAACCACCCTTCCAGCCACAACCCAACACTGGGAATCACCCATACATTCTTGCATTCATACACATAAACTACAGCCAATTTAGTTTATCCAATTCACATATAGCGCATGTCTTTGGACTGTGGGGAAAACCGGAGGACCCGATGGAAACCCACATGAAAACGGGGAGAACATCCAAACTCCACACAGAAATGCCAACTGACCCAGCCCGGACTTAAGCCAGCGACCTTCTTGGTGTGAGGCGATTGTGTTACCCACTGCGCCACCGTGTCGTCCCCATTACTAAATTAAATATATAAAAAAATGATAATAATAATTTATAAATATATTAAACAGATAAAAAAGGGTGATATTAGTGGAAGAACATGGGGGATAGGGGGAATTCAGAATGCTGCTGCCTGAAAATATTTGCTCTACGTTTTAAGAGTTTACACGTAGATATTGCTTGACACTATTAGCAGGTTTTGGCATGCAGAACCATGAGCTCTGAGATAATTGAGACTAGGGTCAATAAGCATTTAAGGGGAGTCCGAGATCAGGTAGGTCTCAAGAGCTCCCCCTAGTTAAATGAGGAAGAGGAGGAGATGGGGTGGAAGGTGTAATTCTTCCAAAATAAAGATAAATGAACCTTCACTTATTTTAAATGTCATTCAACTTGCACACATTTAAAACAACTGGGAACTGGAATGTGCCTAAAAACTGAAGAATATAACTATTTTTAGTGTTCATTTTGTAAATTAGAAAATGTTTTAAAATGTATTTTACTGATATGCATGAAGTTTTATTAACTGTCTGTTAATGGCAAACAGATTTTATGAAAATGAACAAAATAGAAACATAAATTCCATCAATTCATTAAAATTGTTCATTTCTGAAGATATAAATTATGGCATGTTTAATGGGGGGAAAAAGCAGAATGTTAATGTATCTATTTTTTTTGATTGTTAATAGAATCAAATTTTTCACAACTTTTGCAAATAATTTAGAATATTCTTTTTTTGGGTGAACTATTTAATATTTCACTTTTTTGTGCATCGCATTATACAGCAGCAGACGAAAAATTGTAGAGTGAAAAAATAAAAAGAGAGACGTTGTCTCCCTGGTTGCTGATTTTTAATTTACCAGCCTTCACAATGAAAAAGATCCAAGTGACTGTGATTAAACCAAAACTGCTCACTGACTACCTTTCTTTCTCTCGCTCTCTCCCTCCCTGGTCTCTCGCTCCGGGTGAAATGTTGTGACAGCGTTGCGCTGATGTTGTAGGGGGTTAAAGTCACCAAGTGCATATTATCCTGTAAGGCTTAATATGCAGGTTGGAGCGCGAGGGCCGACTCTTAAATTACAGTTTGCTGGGCCTAGCACTCAGCATGACAACAATACTCGCACAGACACTGTGTTACGTCTACACACACTCACTTAAACACACACGTGCTCGTGCTTAGCTGTTGCATGAATATTCGTTCAGCAAGAAATTTTTGTGATGCAAATAATCACACACCCATACACACCCAACTCTGTGCTGACATACTTCATTTCATTGTCTTATCACATGGCCGTGACATTCACACAGATACACACTGAATTTATCTTTGTTTCCAGCTATTGTCTTTTCTTTAGCTACTATCCTTCTGTGTGTGTCTGTGTGTGTGTGTGTGTGTGTGTGAGTGAGCTGCTTGTTATAGTGATGGAGTGTGTGTGTGGGCTGCCGAGTCAAGCCTGTCCTCTCCGCTTTCATAAATCTGCGTTGGATGAAGCTCTCGAGCCATAAAATGCATCGATCGCCATATTTCACGCACACATCTACACACATACACACACCCCACAGGGTAACCCAGCTTTCTATGAGAACGATGTGTCTTGTTAAGTGCGTTTTGAATGCACAATTTTATCCTAATATAGAGGGATACACAAGACACATGGCAAATAGTCAACTGATGATACCTCAGCATTAATGTATAAACATCTCCAAATTTTTAATGAGTCACAGTGCGGAATCAGACTCCAGATGTTGACCTATAGCTAACGGTTTTTCTTACAGTGTGTTTATGTGAGACTTGTGTGTATTGTGAGATTTAACATCTCCAGTCCAGTTAGTGTATTGTTTTGTTTTTCATAACAGTAAGGTTGGCCCAATGTCCTGCTTGCCCGCAAAAACTAGGACACAGGGACTGACTGACTGTTCTCACACACTGACATACTTTGCTGTTGTTATCGTATCCAGTGATGTGCAGTTTAGCAGAACACACTAACGCTTCTTTTACATTCTGCACACTCACATTTTATTGCTCGAAGGTTGCTATTTTTTTAGCTCTGGAGACCTCAGTTATGTTTCAGGCATAAAAACTCAATAAAGCATTTTCTTCAATTTTTCTCTATTTAATCCAAGTGCTTTCCATGATTTTATCAATTACATGAAAAAATGTGAATATAAAAATGGTGGCTAGCCATGAATTATTAACAAATACATTAAACACTTCTTTTACACTCTATGACAGTGTTTCCCAACTCTGTTCCTGTAGGCAGTACACCAACAGTACATATTTTAGATGTTATCCTTATCTGAGCCATTAACTTTAGGTTTTAGAGTCTCTTCTTATGTTCTGATGATGTTGATTCAGGTGTGTTTGATTAGGAAGAGGTTGAAAATGTGTACTATTGGTGTGCCATTACGTACAAGGTTGAGAAACACTGCTCTACCAAGTCAGAAGTGTAGGATAAGTGTTTCTCTGGGTTTACTAGGTGAGAAAAAAATAGCTTTCAAGGATTTATAAATAGATCAGAGAGGAGTCAGGCCTTGCTGGTATGGACTGAATATGATAGTAAAATACTGTTACAACAACATACACATCAAATAATAAAAAAATATCTTTATCATTTAGAAATAGATTACTTTGATCATTTTATCTTTACATGAGTTTTTTTTATCATTTGTAACCTGTGAGTTAGCTCTAACTGGCTGAATTTGAAGTGGTTTAAGATTAAGAATTGTAAGGGCTTCTGTGTTTGTTGTTGTTTTGAGGGCCTTTTGCCTTATCAGCACTTCTCTGTCTTCAGGTAACAGGTTTTTCCTGACGTCATATGGGGCCCTCTACATATCTGACGTTCAGAAAGAGGATGCCCTCTCTACCTACCGCTGCATCACCAAGCACAAATACAGTGGAGAAACAAGGCAGAGCAACGGGGCTCGTCTTTCTGTGCTGGGTGAGCATGCTACATTTGTTATTTATTGCATGTGTTTCCTTTATCAAAAAAAAATTATAATAATAAAACAAAATAAATAAATAATAATAAATATCCTAATATGGGATTATATTTTATAAGTTTACCTTTGATTTTTTTATGTCTTTTCTCTGACCTTTACAATTTATTAGGCAATATTGCTATTGTATGTTTAACCCTCTAAAATTACTACCCTTAATTTGAGGCCAAATTAAGGCCCAATCCCAATTCTACCTCTTAGCCCTTCCCCTGACCCTCATTTTGCGCATTCATGTGAAGGGGTAGGGGTGTCCCAATTCTCTTTCTCAAAACCAAGGCATAAGAAAATTTCTCAGAATACAACAGCCTCAACAAAACAGCATGGCTACACACGAAAGTCAGGAGATGCACAAATTATTACAACAAACAAGCATATGTTTCAATACATTCAAAACTGTGTTCGTGTTTTTCTGTCATGGTTTAAATTTTATTTTTTTTAAATAATGCTAAAATAAAAACCACTAAATTTTGCTATCTATAATCCCTAATAATAACTCCTGTATAGTAGTCTCCCAACGACACTCGAATACCCTGTCAGAAAAGTGTAGTTTATTGTTACTGCTGTTTTTATGTGTTTACATAGATGAATATGGCCACGGTGTATAAGCACAGTACAGTTACGGTCTTATTGCCACATTATATCGTTATGATAACATATCGTTGTCTTCAGTGATTTCCTGAAGATAAAAAAATTGCAACTGGAATAACTACAGCAGTTGTGAATGTCTGATCTCAAATGAAGCAAGAGATCGCGATGACAGATGATGTGTGCAGGTGCTATAGTGGTGTCCTGTTTCTTAGGGGTATTTTGAAGCCCTTCCCTTTCACACTCCGTTTCAAGGGCCAAGGGGTAGGGGTACATAAAAAAATTGGGATTGGGCCTGAGTTTAAAAAAATAATAATAAAAAAAAAACACACCAGAGTGGATGAAATCACCCCCAACACCACACAAGGGTTAAGAATTATGTTTGTAAATGACCAGACTTGTTATGGCTGGCTATAATTGTTTAGTATTTTTTCTGAGTGTGTTCTCTATGTCCTTAGACCCCACTGAGTCCACGCCTTCTGTGATGGATAGTTTCCAGTCAGGAGAGGTACAAGTGGGACGCAGCATAGAGTTGCCCTGCATTGCATCCGGTTACCCCAACCCCACCATCCGTTGGCTAAAAGATGGGAGGCCACTTCCTGCAGATTCCCGCTGGACACGGCGACTGACCGGCCTAACAATCAGTGACCTCCGCCTAGAGGACTCTGGAAACTACATATGTGAAGTCACCAACAGCTTTGGCTCCAAAGAGGTCACAGGACACCTTAATGTCATTGGTGAGGAGAGAAAAAAGAAAATAAAGGGCAAAAAAGGGAAAGGAGGTTGGGACAAGAACAAGAACTGGAGGAGGACAGGAGTTAATGGCAAAAGATGTCACTATTACACTGTCGTATGGGAAAGGACAAGTTTGAGTTTTGAGTTTTGACTAAAACATGACAAATAATTATGTGGGAAATGTTCTTGGATTGACATCCTTGTTGATTCTGGAAAAAAAATCATATAAACTTAGATTTTAAGGATAGGTATAGCAGTAGGATTTGGTTGGCATTTCAATGCCATTATTACAAGCCTAAGGACAGATAGACTTATGTGTTCTTGACTGGGATGTCCTTGTAAGACAGACAAGATATCAGGGAGCAATTTCTTGCTCACCATAGTATAATCATGTAGGGCAGAGGTCACCACACTCTGTCCTGGAGGGCATTTGTACTGAATAAACCAAGAGCTAAACTCTACAGGACACTAGGCGTCCAGGACCAAGTTTGGGGACCATGGAAGTAGTTCATTTTCTTGGATCAATGTAATTTTTATACACAAAACATTCCTACAAATCATATAGAACTGTCGTTGAGACTTCAACACCTTTCTTGTGAACCGGCAGTAAGGATATAAAGAGCCCCTACTAGCCAGCTGTGTTTGTCCAGAATGTTCTAAATTAACAAATGACCCAAGCCAACTAGTCATTGCTACCTCTATTATGTGTCAAAGCAGGTTAAAAAAAATAATAATAACTTGTGATGGGTGTTGTTGATGTTGGTCCTGGACATAAACCTTTGTAAAGAAAATTTAGTTCTGACCTTGCTTCCAAAGAACCCACAGTAAGTACAAAAAGTTAAGACCCTGTTAATGTTTCACTCTGTTATATTTCAGCCATTTGCTGAAATCATTTAAGTTCATTTTTTTTCCCTCAATGTACACACAGCACCCCATATTGACAGAAAAACACACAATTGTTGAGATTTATTAAAAAAGAAAAACTGAAATATTGCAGGATTATGTCAGGTTGGATAGTAAACATTGGTGAACAGCCATTTTTAGGTCTCTCCAGAGATGCTCAATTGGGTTTAATTCAGAGCTCTGGCTGGACCATTCAAAAACAGTCACAGATTTGTTGTGAAGCCACTGTGTGCTTAGGGTCATTGTCTTGTTGGAACGTAAACCCTTTGGCCCAGTCTGAGGTCCTGGACACTCTGGAGAAGGTTTTCTTCCAGGATATCCCTGTACTTAGCCGCATTCATCTTTCCCTTGATTGCAACCAGTCGTCTTATCCCTACAGCTGAAAAACACAGCCACAGCATGATGCTGCCATCATTGTTGGGACTGTATTGGACTGGTGATCAGCAGTGCCTGGTTTTCTCCACACATACCACTTAAAATTAAGGCCAAAAAGTTCTATCTTGGTCTCATCAGATCAAAGAATCACAGACAGACTGTGTCTTGCCCTAAGAAGAGGCTTCCGTCTGGCCACTCTGCCATAAAGCCCTGACTGGTAAAGGGCTACAGTGATGGTTGACTTTTTACAACTTTCACCCATCTCCTGACTACATCTCTGGAGCTCAGCCACAGTGATTTTTGGGTTTATCATTACCTCTCTCACCAAGGCTCTTCTGCCCCAATAGCTCAGTTTGGTCAGACTGCAAGCTCTCGAAAGGGTTCTGGTAGTCCCAAACGTCTTCCATTTAAGAATTATGGAGGCCACTGTGATCTTAGGAACCTTAAGCGCAGCATAAATTTTTTGTAACCTTGCCCAGATCTGTACCTTGCCACAATTCTGTCTCTGAGCTCTTCAGGCAGTTCCTTTGACCTCATGATTCTCATTTGCTCTGACATGCATTGTGAGCTGTAAGGTCTTATTTAGACAGGTGTGTCTTTCCTAATCAAGTCCAATCAGTACAATCTAACAGCTGAACTCAAATGAAGGTCTAGAACCATCTAAAGGATGATTTGAAGAAATGGGCAACACCTGAGTTTAATATATGAGTGTCACAGCAAAGGATCTGAATATGTAGGACCATGTGATATTTCAGTTTTTCTTTTTTTAAAAATCTGTTATTTTCTGTCAATATGGGGTGCTGTGTGCACATTATTGAGGAAGAAAAAATTACTTAAATGATTTTAAGTTTAAGGGATGAAGATATATGCCCCAAGGTTTTGGTTGAGAGTACCCACCATTTGAAGGAGGATACATTAAAACCCAGATCTGTATCTGGGTCACTTTTGGGGTTCATTTCAATTTACAGAGTGTTGAATTGTCTAGATCGTACAAAGTCCTCAAATCCAAAGGAGAGGGTTCAGGTTAGGTTGAGAACTAACACAAAGCTATCAGACAAATCTAATGTCCCAGATCTCATGTGCTACTGTGCTACAGGAATAGAGAGATATTGAATATAGTATAGCAGGCAGTAAGAAGGTAGCCCATTTGTCTTTAAAAGATGTTGGCACACCGGTAGGCCTCTGCCACCATCTTACTAAAGGAGAAAGTAATATGAGAGGACAGAGAGACGATTTTGGCCTCTCTAGTCTCACCCCTGCTCTACAAGAAATGTATGTGTGTTTGAACAGGCATAAGGAGGGATCTTAGACAGGGATGGTATTGGCTGGAGTCTTAATGTGAAATGAAGAGGGGAATAGAGGGAGGGGCGGCGGGGTGGACCTTTGGACTTTTAGCCAGTGGGCACATCACACCGGTGTGCTCACACAGATTTTGACAGGACAGGAGGGGAGGAGGGCACACACAAGCATACATGCCCAGACACACACACACCATCATACACACAGGCCTCCAGCACATAACACCAGCTGCCTTATTGTTCACTGACATTTTCTTTTTCTATCTATCTATCCATCTATCTATCTATCTATGAAAATAAACATGATCCTAATTTTTAAACTAAAATTGTAAACGTGTCTAAAGACTTCACTCTGAGACTCAAACATTTTTTTTGTCTTTTTCCACAGAGCCTCTGAGAGTCACATTATCTCCCAAGAACTTGAAAACCGGCATTAGCAGCACAGTGATTCTGTCCTGTGCCGTTCAGGGCTCACCCCACTTTACCGTCTCCTGGTTCCGCAACACAGAACCCATTGTGCCTGACCAGCATTTCTCCATACAGGGAGCCCACAATGAGACACTCTTCATCACGGCGGCCCAGAAAAGACACTCAGGGGCATATCAGTGTTTTGCCACCCGCAAGGGTCAAACCGCACAAGATTTCTCCATCATACTGCTTGAGGGTAAGTGGAATTAGTAGATGACAGAATAGCACTGAAGGTTGTGGTTCTGATTCTAACTCCGCAGTGTAGTTATTTTTGAACATCAAAGATCCAGATTTAGATTACTATGATCTTTTTTAGCAAGTCGCACTTTGTTCTAAATGGATACAATAGAAGAGTTTTCCATTAACAGGTATACTTTGCTCTTTGTTATTAAACTGAAATGCTTTGAAATACACAAACCAATATAAATAAACTCAAAACACATTTTTGGAAATTGGCTCATTTTACAAATCCCCTAGAATTAAACAGTTTAGTTTTGCCATTTTTGTAATCCATTCAGATGATTTCCAGGTTTGGCTGGGGTACTTTTAGCTTAGCATAATTGTGAGTTTCTTGATTTTTACACCAGAATGAGAGTATAGTTCCTAAACATACTGACCTCGAAAATATAAACTTTTCAAAAAGGTAATAGTACACAATGTAACTACAGACAAGTCAAACTTTAAATAGATTTTTTTTTTGAGTGAGACTCTAATGGTGTAATTTGATTCAATGGTTTATGCTAAGCTAAGCTAAATGTGCTTCCACCAGACTCTGGCTGAATGAATTAAAAATGGAAAACCCAACTGTTTAACTTCAAGTTACTTGTAAAATTTGCTTATTTCCAAGAAACAATTTAGCTTGCTTTTTTGCTGAATATCTGGTTAGGTCATGGATTCAAAGTCTAAATCAAAGATAAGATAACGGTAGTTACACTGAATTACTCAAACAGAACTGTTCACATGAATTCCAACAGTGGATTTTTAACAGTTCTGAATTATTCTTTATTTCTCTCCCTTCTCCTGTCAGACGGCACCCCAAGGATTGTCTCGTCTTTCAGTGAACGTGTGGTAGCCCCTGGCGAGCCCTTCTCTCTCATGTGTGCAGCCAAAGGTGCCCCTCCACCTACCATCACCTGGACACTGGATGACGAGCCGGTAGCGCGGGACTCGGCGCACCGGGCCAGCCAGTACACGCTCTCCGACGGCTCCACTGTCTCACATGTCAACGTCACCAACCCCCAGATTCGCGACGGGGGCGTGTACCGCTGCGCCGCACGCAACTCGGCCGGTAGCGCCGAGTACCAAGCGCGCATAAACGTAAGAGGTGCCTGTCTACTTTTCAATCTCAGACGTTTAGGGTTATAACCCACCACCACCCTGTCCCTTGACCCCTGATCTCCACCCGCCTCATCTCAAGCCCAGAAATCATTGCTTCTGATCAACTCAAGTGTCAATGTGTGTCTGCGTGGGTAGGGTGGGTGGGATGTATGTGTGTGGGTGGAGCGTCTTATGTTGTTTGTTCATCTCAGCACTGTCACCTGTGTGTTTTCTCATCTCAAACGCCATTCTTTCCACTGTCAGATCATCTGTTTTTGTTCTCGTTATCTTCCCTCTTCTCCTGTTTGTCTCTCCATCTGCTGAGTCTTTGTTCCTCTCTTTCACACATACACGGTGTCTCTGTCTCGATGTCTCCGGCTGGCTGGCACACGTGTGGTGTCCTGGCTGTTCTGGGACAGAGTGAAGAGCTGGCAGTATGGAGACACCATCAAGCCAAAGAGAAAAGAGATACGTCAGCTAAGAAAGCAGACTTCGAGAAGAGAATATAAGTTGAAACGGCTGAAACGAGTAGCGATGATCATTAGATTAGAGAAGAGAAAAAAAAAAAAAAAAAAAAAAAAATATCAAACTATTCCCGGAAGCTGCTTTAAGCCAGTCGATCAGACTTAGTTTGCCAGATCGGGCATAATATGCTTGAGACGGTCAGTGAAGGGACTATGGGTAGTCCATGGGTGTAACGTCTGAGACTCTGACTAGAAGTGAGATTGAGTCATGTTGACAGGCCTGTTGAATTTACCCTCTCTTCCTCTCTCTCTGTCTCTGAAATGTTCAGTTATGACATATCTGTCTGCTTTAAGGAGACATGCCAGAACAATCATTGCAGTGAGAATGAGACCCTGTGCCAGGGAGCCACAGTTCTGCACACACACACACACACACACACTGAATGATACCAATGCTCATGGACACATTCATATAGTCTTAAAACACTGCTGCCTGACTTACACACTGACCGCATTATGCTCATGAAAAATGACAGCGTTGACTTTAACACACATCCTATCCATCCTACGCACACACATTTATTCTTGGGATGATAGTTTTGCAAAACAATATTTAGCAAACACAGACACCAGTGAGCAATCAGGCCCATTCTTCCTGTGAACAGCACAATAGCTGTGCTCAGTTCCTGTCTGGATCCTTATCTAAGTTCATACATTCATATATTATGTTTGAGAACAAAAGAAAAATAGAGAAATAGAAAGACAGCCAGAGAATAACTGTGAAGAAGAGAGAAGAGGGATACTGTGCGACAGTCTTCTTGAATAATACATCAGGGTTGACTTGTCAGAGCGGTGACTTCAAAGCACAACGCACGCTGAGCTGAGAGAAAGGGAGAGAGCAACAGAAGAAGAGAGAAATACGAGGATGAGGAGTGGGCTGTTAGAGAGGATGAGAATATTTGTGTGCATAAAATCTCCATATGCCCCATCGACGATTTATAAACTGTTCCACCTTCCATTTTGAAGCAAACAAAATGTCCTACTGTACGTCTTCTCATTACTCCTTAACGCACAATCCACCTTGTCTCTGTTCTTTTTACTTTTTGAATGTTCAGTTATCGGCCATGCAAATCATCAGTGTCCTACCATCCATTTGTTCATACGCCCCTCCATCCTCGTGTGTGATCTAAGAGCAGAGTCCTGTGGAAAATCTGAATTCTCTATTCTCAAAAGGACTGAAACCAAAAACATATGATCATTTCTAAACTTTTCATGTTTCAGATTGACTTGTCTTGCTAGTAGCATGAACCAGAAGTTGCTAGCATATGTCAATCGCATTAAAGGGCATTCACAGTGACAGCAATTCGCAGCACCGTGTTTCAATAATGATAATTTGAAGTGACTAGAGACCAAAATGTGGGACAAGATTTGTGCAAACTTTATTCAAATGGGTTTTGCTTGAAGCTGGCCAAGCTGAAATGCTAGTCTGAGGCCTGTTGCACAAAATGAGTTGAACAAACAGTTGATAAAACCAAACAAATGCCACCTGGTTAAGATCAGGTTCAGTGGTTTCACAAAGCTTGATGTAAACCTTCTCTGTTAAAGAGCCCCTTTTATGCATTATAAAAGGTCATATTTTGGTTTTGGGGGTCTACAACAACAGACTGATATGCATGTAAGGTCAAAAAACACTTTCATTGTCTTATAATATGCATTTATTTTTAGCTAATTATTCCAACGACTCCTATATGATTTGTTCAGTGATTTATTTGTTCACAAACTCCTCCTTTGTGTGAGGCTAACCTGCTATGATTGGTTCAATGACCCAGACTCTTGTGATTGGTCAGGAGTGCATTAAAGCAATGCAGTTAAACACCAGTATATTCCTCTATTCTTAACCTCAACTCAAAGTAATAACAACGATACACATTCAGTATAAAACTTCTGTATTTGAAAAATTGACTGTGCCACTTGTGTATGGAACAGCTGATGGTGGCCATAAGCAACAAACAGCAGGAGATCACGAGCACAAAACGCATTTAATTTTGCAAAGGAAATGGTTTTGGACTGGTTTTGTGAAATAGCCCATCCAGATTTTAATCACACTTCAAATTGTTTAGGAAGGAGTAACAATTACAGGATCTGGAGGTAAAAGAAACTGATCCATACAAACTGTGTAACACTTACTAGCAAAGTTCCGTACATTAGCAGTCTTTGCTGATCCCTCCTTAAAAAAAAAAAAAAAAAACGGCCAGTAAATCCCACACTACAGGGTAGGTTATTGTATCAATCATTAGAAAAATTACAGGAATGAACACAGTACTAGGTTTGCTATACTGTGGTGTTGTTGTGAAAATGAATTTTAATCCATACAGCCGCATGTCTGACCATCTCTCAGTGATAGTAAATTTGGTGTCATGATTAATCCCATGACCCCACGCACTTCGCCTGAAGGTACAAGCGCGTTTATGTTTTACCGGATTCAGCAGTTCATATTTGCTATTGTTTTGTGTCTACATCAATATGAACAGGCAAAAGATCCGGACGAACGACTAATCATTTAAACAACTCTGAGTCAAATCTTTTATTTTAAAAAATATACACTTTTAAACAAGGTGCATTTTCAGATTTAAACCTCAGCTGTATGTTTTCATTCACTTAGAGATCTGTTGCACACTGCATGGAAGGTCATTTTCAAAAACCAATAGGAGCTCTTTAACTCAGGGTTTAACCCAAAAATTTAATTGTCAAGACTCAGGGAGTGGCTTATTGCATCATATCACTTTTTGGTTCAGTTTGGATTAGCTCTCTACACCAGTATAATACCTGTTTCAGAGCAGGTTGGCTCTAAAGTTGCCACGTGACAAAAACCAATTAAAATCAACCTACCAAGAGTTTGCTCAAACTAAACTTGAACTTACACATTTAAAACCTAAAACAGCTTTGTGAAACAGGTTTCGTCTTACAAGACGAAAAAAAATCCCCAAACAATTAAAGTACATGAATTTAACAACTAAGCTAACCAAAGTAGTCTCAATTATGCTGTCTCAATAGGGTTAATATCAATGATTGAATCACTCTCAGTGTGAATGCAGATAATGCTACAGTTGTATCTATTCATTTAACATGTTTTAGCTTAACATGGTGCAGTTTGCTAAATTCTAAATAACATTCTAAGGCCTCTGCTCTCACAGTCCTTTAAATGTGTGTTTTGGGACATTGCTATGAAATGTGATGTATTTTACTCTGTCTACACAAACACATTAGATTAGTATTTTATTGTTATGATTATGCCACACATAGCATTATCATTTTAAAAATGCATTAACTTATTAAAATAACTACACAGAAACTCTCCTAATTTAGTTGTTGAATTCATATGATGGCATGGGTTGTGCCAAGCTATGATGAAGGATATGGTACAAGACACATTGATAATTTTAATGCACACAACTATTACACCACAATCTCTGCTGTGAAGACCAAGGGCATTCTAACCCCCTCCTCCCCCTCCACCACTCACTCTTCTCCTTTCTTCCTCCCACATTTCTCCTCCTTTACCCAAAATATCCATGCAAAACCTGGTCTCCCATCTTCCTCTTTCTCAAATCCTTCTCTTTTACCCTTGTCTACCTTCCACATTCTCCCTCTTTTTCCTCTCCCTCTTTCTCTCTCTCTTCTCTCTCTTGCAGGTCCTCCCAGTATCCGTGCTATGCGGAACATCACAGCTGTGGCCGGACGCAACACATTCATTAATTGTCGTGTGATTGGGTACCCTTATTACTCCATCAAGTGGTATAAAGATGGGATGCTGTTGCCAGACAACCATCGCCAGGTTGTATATGAGAACGGCACTCTGAAGTTGAGTGATGTGCAGAAGGGCATGGATGAAGGGGCGTATCTGTGCAGTGTGCTCATCCAACCCCAGCTCTCCATCAGCCAGACTGTCTATGTCACAGTCAAAGGTTGGTGCTTACTGCTAATCATTTAAGGAATGTTTAAGCCCTTGCAAAAGTCACATGCTTTCAATATTAATCCAAAAACTGAAAAGGGTAGAGTCAATTTGATTTAGGGCCTGTTTATGTTTTCAAGGGGGGAGATGATTGTAATGCTGTTGCTTTATATATGTGCATAATTATTAACCTAACAAAAACACACAAATAGTTGAGTATGGCATATGGGAAAGCATGACATATTATATTGTCAAAAGTTTTGGGACACCCTTTCATATCATTGAATTCAACTGTTCCAATCACTTACATTGCCACATATCTAGACATGATTTTACAATCATATTTGAATAAATGGGCTGCTCTCAGAAGAAGTAAATTCAAGCATGGTACTTGGACAAGTTGCCATTTGTCCAAACATAAAAAAGTTTTACAACTAAATATTCTAGTAAATTGTTAGTGGTATTAAAACAAAACAGAAGCAATTGGAAATAACACTAATAGGATCATCACAGATCAGGATCAGCACCTACTAAGGGGTACAGAGTTAATAGCTACAGACATCTAAATGTTGTGTGGCCTTCAGAATAGCTCAGGAACAGTATGTAGAGAGCTTTTTGGTTTTTCCATGACCGAGCAACTACATCCAAATCTTTTATCGCTAAGTGCAATGCAAAGCTTGGGATTTTTGGAGTCAAATGGTGATTTTGGGGGTTGGGGTATTGGTTCTATGTAGATTGCTACGCGACCATCAACCATTTTCTCAGAAGATGACAAGCTGACAAAGCATTGCTATAACTCTGATACAAGTTTTATTTATGGAAAAAAATTAAAAAGCACTGCAGTGTTTGGGTGTTCTGTATTTGTCTAAAGAATTTAGTCTATTGAAATGTGTAAATTCCATACAAAGTATGAATCTGCTCGGCGAGTTCTTATTACATTACTCGCAGTGTGCTCAAAGCATTCTGAAAGATGTTTTCAACTTGTTGCGTCTGGAAGCTTGCGGGCGTCGCACCCATTATGAAATTTCCCTATTGCAAATAACAAACTTGCATGCGAAAAAGACACAATATGTGAATGGCCTCTAAAGCCGCTGTCAATTGCGATCTCCAGAAGTTGACAAATAGGTTGCAAACCTTGGCAGTTTGTGGGTCCTTTTTCCCTTTGCTAAGAAACTTTCCAAAGATGCCTATTTTTGCATGCTTGCAGAGCTTAAGTGACAAAGACGTAACCGAGAGAATATAGTAATTTTTCAGAACAAAAGATTTTTCAGAATAAAAGATCATTCAGACTCAGATAATAAATAAAACGGAAATAATTAATGATTCTTGTGCGGTCTGGTACCAGCTGATCCACGGATCTGTAGCGGTGCACGGCCTGGGGGTTAGGGACCACTGGTGTAAAGCATACAAACACTGGATTCTACAGCAGTGGAGATGTGTTCTCCTGATGAGTCTGAGTTTAAGGGTTTTTAGGAAAAAGTTTTTGTCTGACTGCCCTTTACCAATTGAAAAGTTTGGTAGAATGAAATTAAGGTGTGAGGTTGTATTTCCGGGGTTGAGCTAGCTGAGCTTAGTTCTGATGAAATTAGTTCTTAATGCTTCAGTGTACCAAGACATTTTTGAAAATTTTGTGATCCAAACTTTGTGAGAATGTTTGGGGATTCCAACATAACTGTGCTAAAGTGCACAAAGCAAGGTCCATAAAGACATGGAGGAGATTTATGTGAACAAATTAATAGAACACTTTTGGGATGAATTAGAAAATTTTGAATCTCATCCAAAATCAGTACCTGACCTCTCAAATAGTCTTCTAGAAGAATTGTCAAACGATTCCCATGAACACACTCCTAAACCTTGTGGAAAGCCTTCCCGGATGAGTTGTACAGTAACTGCAAAAAAACTGAAAAAAGAATTTTCCAAAACCTTTTTATTTGAGACTTGCCATTTCTTGAAAACATTCTTACTTAATGAACAGATGCCCACTGGATGCTTTATCTTTTTAATTTCTTCTATGAAGTATATTGGTTTATGTTGGCAGAATCTGTGTGTTTTGGTAAATTGAGTGTGTGTGGTGTTCGAATGAGTATATATTTAAGCTTTAGGTGGGCGGTGAGGGTTGAGGATGGTCTTTCCCCTCAGCTGGCACAAAGACCCTGAGAGAAAGCACACGACTAATAGCCTTTGATTAACAGGATTACAGGCCTTCCGCAGCATTACAACCATTCATCAATTACCCAGTGTGCTTAGCATGTGTATGGAGGTGGAGGGGGGTATTTTTCAGTATGTTAAATGTAAATGAAAAGAAGGTTAGATTTTGAATCTTCACTTCACCATATGTGTCCATAAAAGAGGCCACAGCTCTGGTACAAAGACAGTGAGGTCCACTGTGTTCATTTGCATGAATGTGTATGTGTATACTTGTACAACAGAACACTGACTCTAGTGTGAAGTCAGTATAGTGTGCTGCTTGTCTTGTCATGTCTCTGATTTAATTAGCTGAATTTTAACGAGCCCCAGATTAAATCCCCCAGATGTCTCCGATGGAGCCCCCCACCTCTGTTTCCATGGCAATGCCATTATTCCCCATGCCAATTGGGCTCTAATTAGAGCAGCTATTATGGGCTGGAGGGGTGGGATGTGTGTTAGCGTGTATGTGCCTGTGCATTTTTTGGAGGGTGATGGGGTCAGGATTACACTGCAGACCACGGAGGATTAGATTTGTAATACTGAAAATCTGTCCCTCTCTTCTTTCATCAGTTCCTCCCCTTATCCAGCCCTTTGACTTCCCTCCCACCTCCATCGGTAAGCTGATGTACATAGCCTGTGTGGTGTCCTCCGGAGACATGCCAATCCGGATCACCTGGAGGAAGGATGGGCAGGAGATTGTGTCGGGAACAGCAGGAGTCACTATTGAAACCAAGGAGTTCATGAGTTCCCTTCAGATATCCAAAGTTTCACTCAAGCACAATGGAAACTACACCTGTATTGCCAGCAATGACGCAGCAACTGTCAGTTCAGAGAGACAACTAATAGTAACAGGTGAGCAATGGGAAGAGGTTTATAGATCAGCATAATGAAATATGATGCTTTACTGTAATTTAGCAAATACGTTTCTAGACCAGGATTACTTGTTTAAAGGTTAGGGCTTGTTTAACAAATATTCATATCCAACCGAATATGTTTAATTTGACAATCACTTTGTTGGTATACAATTTACAAAAATATTATGTTCTTCATTGTAGTTCCCCCTCGTTTTCGGGTTCAGCCTAATAACCAGGATGGTATCTACGGCAAGTCAGAGGTTCTAAACTGCTCTGTTGAAGGGTACCCTCCTCCTAAAGTTGTTTGGAAACATGCCAAAGGTAACAATTTGCTACTGCATGTCTAAAACATAAATTTAAACATTTTTATGAGCCAGTGATGGACTTTAATTTGTTTTTAAAGGTATAGGAAACCCCCAGCAGTACCATCCGGTTCCACTGACAGGTCGTATTCAAATCCTATCCAATGGTTCTCTGCTGATCCGCCATGTTCTAGAAGAAGATCGGGGATACTACCTGTGTCAGGCCAGCAATGGAGTGGGATCCGACATCAGCAAGAGCATGATGCTTACCGTTAAAAGTATGTCTGATCTCTTATGTACATCTTTACACACTATCTACAATTTTTTTTAATGCAGAGTTCAAAATACACAATGTTGCTTACAGTATGTCTGTTATGATTGTCATGGTATCAGATGATGTGTATGTGTCTGCGTGTCAGAGTCAGAAAACGTCATACATGTTGTATCCCAATAAATCATTGCTTGTATCTTTAACTACGTGCTTATAGTTAATGACAAGGCAGAACTTTCTTCCTTTCTTCCAACAATTAAAGTATAATTAAAGAAGCAACGGCTACAAACACAAGACACTTTTTACTAGCTATCTTGTCTTCACAAAGCCCCTAACAAGAAGGTATGCCTCAAACTAAATTGTAATTTGAACTGAAATTATTCAGTTTCAAACAAAATTCACCCAAAACGAAGTTCATTTTAAGTTTATGCAGTTTGAAACAGCTCACCGAAGTAACCTTGTGAGAGAGTTAATTTTGGCTTTAAAAACACCTTTAATTGGTCCATGGCGATTATGCAATCGATGGGTGTGTTTTTCCCAATATTTCCTCATTCCACAGGAGTCAGACAAGAGATCAACATCCAAACCAACAACACTAGCCACATTAATACACTGAAGAGTAGCGGAGCTGGTACAGATGTATCCGCACCTGTATGATCGAAACAGCAGAGGGGAAGCCTGCCTTGTTGCGCCACATCTTTTCTATGAGTGCACTGGCAGTGCCATCCGGTGTCTGTCTGTAACAAACAGAAAACAATCTAAAGATCTGATGTGCTACAGTGGTGCTTCTCGTGAAGAAGTTTGTCTGCCAGATGTTTATGAAATGTTTTTTTCTCTCAAAGCCATCATTGTTGTGTTTTGGGGAACACGCAAGCAGTGTAAAACATTTACAACCCAGCTAGCGGCAGTGCAGGTTTGTTAGTGTGTTTGAAAACAGTATACTGTCACTCAGTCTTTTCAAACTTCTTTTTGCCAACAAACGATGAACAAAAAAGAGATTTGTTTGAAGTATACCGGGGCTTTAAAGACAGGAGTACTGATGCCACAGCTTCACAAACCTGTTCTCCATTGGATAAATCTATCTAGCAGCACCAGTACCATTTTCTACTATTTGTTTAACCATGTTTGAAAGCTGTATAATGAGGAGCTTCAGTGCTCTAATTGGTTGACATCATTAATGGGACAAAAACCTGATGATGCATCAATTGTTGTCCACTGTAACATGCTATTCAAAATAAAATAATCCTTATGTCCACTTACACTTACAGATCACCAGCACACCCTCCATCAAACAGATCATGCCAAAAGCATGATGCATCTTAGCCAGCAGGGAAACCCAATTTATGATTGTACAACACTTGTCATGGACAAATGCTAATGGTCATGCAAACAGCAATAGCAACATGCCTAACTCAAGTATATTCTACTGTGGCCACTCACATTTTCAGTTGCCTTGATTGGTGATTTTCACCAATGTAAAATTAATAAAAGACAAAAAAAGATGTGCAAGGCACTTATAAGATTATTAAGAAACTAACTGATCATAGCATTGTGAAAATGTAAATCAACCCAGGGCTGCACAATAACAGAAAAAAAAATTATCCTCGAACACATGGCAATAGAGCGATGCATGTGTTGGATGATTGTTTTTTTTTTTGTTAGTTTTTTTTTGCATGTGCGATCAATTCCTGATCCTTTGCATGAAGTTTTAATCAAAATACTGATAATTTAATTACTTTCAATGTGCTAAAATATTTGTTAAACGAATGTTATTTTAAAAAAAAGCCATACCTATTAAAACTGTAAAACAGAATAAAGTGCATGGTCTAATTGGAAATAAAGGAAATTAGTTATCTAGGCTATTTCATTATTTAATGCATATAATAGGCTAGTTTTTTATAAATTGAGTTTAATTGATCTGAAACTTTTAATTAACTTTTCTTGTAAATAATAAAGGTTGCATCAGATTGATGAAAACGAACCAAATTTATTATTTTTTTTTTTACATTGGAACAATTGGTTACAGTGTCTTCTATCTACATGACTGGCAAATGCATAAGAAAAAAACTGCTGAATCTCTGCGAATGTTTGATTAACTTAGAAAACAAATGTTGTCTAGTTTAGTGATGTTAGTAATGCATAGAAAATTCCAAAAGCAGAATTTTCCAGAGCTCATTAACACATTGACGACAGCCACTTTGTGATGGCTTTTAAGGTGGTTAATGAGGTTTTTTGTGTTACCTTGGGAAGTTTGGACTGAACAGAAGCAAAGGCTACCTGATCAACATACTTGCAAAAATACTTGCAATCTAGACACAGTCACTTCATGCTTGTAATGCGGTACAATCCGTAAACTCCACTCATTAAAATGACGACTTGGTCTTTATACTGTAAAATTGCGAGGATATTTAATTATTGATCGTGCACCACAAATATCGTTATCGTGATAATACAATTAATCTTGCAGCCCTACATGTATTGATTAAACATTTTGGCAGATGCTGATAACTTTATAACTCTTTATATTTCGAAGCCAGGTTAATAAATATGATGAACGGGTTGAAAAATAAAAATCTTGGTATTATATTTTTTCTGCAAAAACAGTGCAAAAATAAAAGGCTGGTTGATCACAGTGGACAAATTGGCAATTGTAGCCTACTTTAAATTCATGGTAAAAAAAAACAAACAAATTTCCCACACTTTTGTCATCTTTTCTCTAGCATGTGTCTGCTGAGAGTAACCTTTCACATCATGCAAATAGCACCAATCCAAACCCCATCACCAACGAAACAACCTAAAGTAGTTAAACCAGGGGTCACCAATCTTGGTCCAGAAGGGCCGGTGTCCCTGCAGGGTTTCGCTCCAACTTGCCTCAGCACACCTGCCTGGATGTCTCAAATATACCTAGTAAGACCTTGATTAGCTTGTTCAGGTGTGTTTGATTAAGGTTGGAGCTAAAATCTGCAGGACACCGGCCCTCCAGGAACAAGTTTGATGACCCCTGAGTTAAACTAATAGAAATAACAGTTTACTGACAGTAAGAGGATTTTTTAAAGATACTTTTAAGATAGAGTAAGCATTTACTGGCTGATATCCCAAAATCAAACTAAAATCAATTGTGCAATTAAAAACTATCGATTCATTGTCAATAATTGTAAGAAAAAAAAACAATATTGGTTAAGCTTATACGTAGCACTCTGATATTTATTTCAGGAACTGTGTCACTTTCTATAACTAAATGCTAGCATGTTTCTAATATAACGCTTTAGTACTGTACCCCGCAACTCCAAGGTCATATAAAGAGATAATATGCAAAAGAGATAATGTTGTTTTTAATAATTTCCATTTTTTTATTGTCAGTTCTTCAACGCACAGTAATAAAATATGTTTTATGCATAAATACTTAGTTAAATGTTTGAGCAAATAAGCTTTTCATATTTTTAAGCTCTTGGTTATAACTTGACCATCAATTAGTTTTAAATTAGCGATATTGTTCACTACTGAGTAATATAAATATTTACATTTACACTTAGTCATTTAGCAGACGCTTTTATCCAA